>NC_062525.1:9832922-9985422 GCF_022655615.1 Tachysurus fulvidraco | reverse complement strand
TTTATACTACACATTGAACACAGCCCGAATTAACCACTGTGTAAAATCTTCCTGTTTGAATACTATTGCTTTATTGTATATCAGTAAAGGGGAACATATCTAAGACATTATCACACGGTACTGCTGAATAATTGAAGCTGATTGGTTAGAAGGCTGCAAGGCAAATCACAGCTTTATATTAATGCACTCTTTGTAATTGCTAATTCATATTGCTTTTTATAGTGGATACTGATCAAAAACTTGAAATGTTACAGCAAAACGATCCACAATCTTAAATGTATAACTATAACTGGATAAAAATGCACATTAAATAAAACTACGAATAGAGAAAAAGTTTGTTTGGTAAAAAAATATATTTGTTGGTGAATTAATATTATTAACTGAGTACTTTGTCGGTTAAAAAAATAGGGAAGTGCTGTCTGCTTCATATCAGGCTGCAACACAACACCCTATTGTGCTTTATTACATAATTAAATCACAGCTATTATGCTATGATATAAGACATATAAACAGAAAATATATTTGGAATTTAGCAACAATTGTTAGCCAATTTACATTTTCTGTATTGTTTTTCGTACTCTTACCTTACATTGTAGGTGCATCTCCTAATTCTCCTTAATGACTTCTAGAAAGTATGAATCTTATACTAATAAGTAAATTGTAAACCGGACATACAGTATCTTGTCAGTACTCTAGAGTTTGCCCAGTAAAATAGCATTCGTGTGGTATTATCTTTTTATATTTCTTGTTTTGTGACGCTGAATTAATTTTACTACTTATTTATTAACCTGCAGATTTCTATAAGTAGAAACAGGTCAAATCAACAATATAAAATAAGAATATAACATAAATAATCCATGCTTTGAATGGCAACCGTTTCCTAATGACTGCTTACTTGCTGACTTATTAGTAATGATATATGTGACCCCTTATAGTGAAGTATAACTGATTACATCTTAGCAGTGTGTCTCACTGGCTGATTATGGAACTGATGGAATGCCATGTACAGAAATAACAGTTTAGACATAACAGCATTATGCATCATGCTAAAATCCTCAACACCCCGTATTCTTTGGTTAATGTAATATTTTTATATTAATATGTAAAGTCTTTATCTCAGTGATCTCTATTTAATGCTGCTGTAATTTTAGACTAACATTCAATATCCTCACACTGTCACAGTCGGAGGCAGCTAAGTGCCCAGATTGCTGAATAATAAAACCTGCCATTAAGCTACATGAATTATGAAAGCAAACATTTTCTTAATGCTGTAAATGTTTTAAGAATTGGTCAGGAAAATCAACTTACTTTAACCTGTTTAATAAAAGATTGTCCAAAAGAATCCCTGGTAGACCTGAGATGACCATATTTTTCACATTTCAAGTATTTTTTTCAAATATGTTGCTACATGCATTGTAAATAATATATCCTGCACACTACTCCTGAGCATTCATAGCAGCGCTCAGCTTTTAGCGAAGGATATTTTCAGTTATTTGACCTGTAGGTTATGGGCATCTCACATCTGCTTTCTGACCTTTCACCGTTACTGTGTATACTGTACACGTCATACATATATCCTCAGAGTCTCAAACAATTATATGTATATACACACATAAAAATTCCAAGAAGGGTTTTCCAAGGCTTATGACTGGCTTTTAGACTACAGACTGAAAGACCTTTACAATTTTTCAGCATTAATGAGCTGTTAATAATAGCTTGGGCCATTATATCCATATAACGAGTAATAATTTCATGGGTATGCCATCAAAGATAGGGCAATTTGTGCTTTCTCATTAATTTAGCAGCTGTATGTTCAGTCTGGGTTAAACCTTTCTAAAGCCTCGCTTCAACACAAAGCTTGATTTCATGATTTTTTGTCTTTTAACTACTATGGTCTAAAGTGAAAACCGTTGGTGTCAATTGTTGGGGGTCTCTTCTTCTTTCCTAGAGAATTGTTTTTAAATTTCTTGTTTTTGTAGTTCACCACGCTGAAGTCTTTTCTTATAACCCCTATATGACCCTCTCAATCTAAGTGTGTAAATGTAGACAGCTATTTTGTTAAGATCTGTTCTAGGACGTAAAAGGCAGAACGAGACCTCTGCTTTCTTACTCTGATCTATGTGATAAGTGTTGTTCTTCACTTTTATTTCAACCCAAATATTACACACATTTGTTGTCTCTTTCATAGAGGAATAGACAGCATGTTTTGGTATGGACAGTATACCAAGCCACAATTCAGTTCAAAGAGATACCCTTAGCACTTGTACTTGTATGAGGTGAATTGGTACTTACCTAAAGGTAGTTTGACCAAGATCTGAACAAGGTTGGCATTTTGACATAAGTGACTCATGCGAGAATATTAGTGAAACAGCATATGAATCAAAGGTCTGATAAATTTATCTTGTCTAGTGCACGGTTAGTCCTTCAAATTCAATTCCTACCAAGGGTATTCCTACTTCGAATTCAGTTTTTGACAAAATTTGGGTGGTGATAAACCAAATATAAAAACAATTCATAAACTACATCATGCCTCTGTCTTTATGTGACCCCTATATTTCACGCTGTGTTTCACATGATGTCAGACATTTTCATAATAGATCACATAAAATAAAGCTTCATATCACATACAGATAATAAGCAGTAAGTGGTTGAGGAAATGATTTGGATTGGAAAAATTGGAAAAAACATGGAATTGCCTTACACTGTTTCTGTTTTTTTCAGGATTGTAAGCCATAAAAGGTGACATTGGAAAACATTAAAGTTACAACACTTCGAACAGCTGTTCCTTCCAACAGGTCCAACCAACCTACCCATGGTGACCAAGTAAAATCCCCCTTTCCTCTTTTCCACTCCTTCTTTTTCCATACCTCAATAAAAAATCATTAAATATTTAATAAGAAGACACAGCATATTACTAGTAAAATACATACAATTAAATAGGATATCATTAAAGCCCATGTGCTTGTAAAGGCAGACGTTCCAAAACCTTTGGTAATATAGTGTATACCTCACACTGTTTCTAAACCATGTACACTGGGGATGTAAACAACCATGAACACAGGTAAAATGTTTCAATACAAAGAGAAATAGTAGGTTTTTAATGTTCCCTATGGTGGGAAATCTAGAGCAACTATCTCAATTCTCTGATCTGATCTCAGTAGGACGACGCTGAGCTGGCTAAGTTTAGTACTGTCAATTAAGAGAGTCTAGCATTGAGTGTAAGCCATGTTACATTAGCTCAGCTTCATTTTTGGCAAGCAAGCAGTAAAAAAAAGAAGATACTGAATCAATAATCTAGTGTACACAATGGTAGAATTAGTTGTTTTGGCAGCAGGTTGTTCAATTGTCATTTTGGCTCTGCTTTTTAGCATATATCCAAAATGATATCCAAGTTTATGAGCCTGTGAGCAATGAGTCCTTGAGAATAATAAGTTAGAGGAATACAATATGTTAGAGAAATCCGTTTCTGTTCTGACCCTGCAAACCTTTACAAGCAAAAGAAATACCATAAAAATACCAAAAATTTCTTGCTAAGTAGCTAATTGGTGGTCCGGCAACAGGATACCCTGCTCTCAGAGTTGTGGCATGGGTTTGATTCACGGGTAGGGAACTAACCCATCCACTGAGGGAATAAGTCTCAGTTCTGGTCCTAAGCCAAGTTAAAATCGGAGTTGCATCAGGAAGTGAATCCGATGTAAAACCTGTGCCATTCAAATATGTGGACCAAATGACTCGCTGTGATGACCCTGACTAGGGAGCAGCAGAAACAACAACAACAACAACAAATCAATATGGGTGTTATTGATGATAAATTGAGTATATTAATATAAAATGCATTTTTGTAAAATAACAACAATAAATGTATTTAAATATTTTGTACAGGTTTTTACTAAAGTTCCTCCAGTTGTTTTTCCTTAAACATATCAAGGTTTAAGGAAAAACAACTGGAGGAACTTTAGTACGAACTTTAGTACATTATAGAGTTAATTACACTGACCTGTACTTGTACTTGTACATATAAAATTATATTAAATCAATAATATAATTTTATATGTACAAGTACAAGTACAGGTCAGTGTAATTAACTCTATAATGTATAATATATAACTATATAATTTCTATTTTCATGATCAAAAATGTTATTCTATCAGCTCATTTTAAAATCTCCACAGTAATAATTAGCCAGATATCTGATATGTTTGCTACAACATTAGCTAGTATGATCCAAATGTACAGTAAGGTAATTAGCTAGCTAGCCTAAGGAATGCTATAGCTGGGAAAGTGACAAATGAGTATTTTCCTTCTTATGCCTCACATTTACCAACTGCATGCAACTAAAAAAATAGATTTTAAACGCCTTTCTTTAAAAAGGGCAGCACATTTTTTAACCTCCTGCAAATTGACAGCTACATCAATAAAATGTAATAACAGTATAGGCCTTCTTTTTAAAAAGTGACAGGCTATTAACAAGGTGTATGTAGTTTTGTGGTGAAGACAAAATGCTTCTGCTTACTGTACAACATTTTGTTACGTTTGATGTTTTTTTTGTGGAAAAACCTTACGTTTTCGTAATGGTCTTATTTGTACTTTCACTTTCTGTGGTTTTTCCAAAAAGATTTTTAATGTAAACAAATCGGAGGGAAGCCTGATGAAAACTTCACTATACTGTAAAAATTCATTACAAAATGTCAAAAGTTGTGTATTATGATAATAAATGGCAACTTTATATTAGGTAGTAAAATGTTAAGGTTTTGGAGCTGAAGTGTTAAAATACACAAGGTACATAATTAGTATCTTTAACTCCCGCTTCACTGATTCCTATTGTTGCTTCTTTTGCAGGTTTGATCTTTGGAGAAACTTGTTCAATGAATGTGACAGTATATCTGAAAAAGAAAAAAAAAACCCACAACAAAACAGAAATGTAGCATTGCAGGCCAAAATCCCCCAGCATTCTGAACATTTTCTAGTTTCAGTTAATTAGTTCTTCTTCTGCATCAACAGTTTTCTGTTGGATTTTTCTGAGGATAAGCGAGAAAAAGGAAAGGTGACACTATAATCTTGTGTTATTCTTTGTGTTTTAGAAAGTAAATACATGGTTATTTGTTTAGACAAAAAGATAATAAGACTAAAATTAGTTCTGAAAATGTGAGAAAAAGGACAGTTGATTGTCCATGGTTACCCCAAGGTTGCAAGCCGTGACCAAAGGGGATATCAGATTGTTATATAGGGATAATAAGAGATCCTGACTTAGGGATGAATCACCTTGGATGACCAGCAGTTCAGTGTTAAAAATAAATAAATTACTGAATATGATTGTAAAACATGGCCACTTTCTTACTACGGTACCTTGAGGAGAGGGGCATTTGCTTATCCAGTGGAAAAGTGATGTTTAATTAATTATGCATTATGTTTGCATTATCACCTGGGTAATATTTCACATTAGAATTAGGGATGGACATATATGAGCATATGAAAGGAAGCTGCTTCCATATGATATGATGATATGATGAAACATCAGTCCACACAGATTCAATATACAGAAGTGTTTAACACTGAGCTGCTTGTCTGGAGAACACAAACAGAGATAATGTACCGTTTTGAAAAGAAAGCATTCGTGTTGGATTGTGTTCTTCTCTTGTACAAAGCTATTAATTTGAACATTTATTGTTTGCTTTCACCTTGTTTGTCTGGAGAAGCTTTTATCTCCGATTTAATGGTTATAAGTTATCTTGGCATGAGGCAATCAAAAATCCCTTGTCTGGCTACGGACCAAAGCTTCTGCTCTTATTTTGGTAAAATCTGAGCTGCTTATCTTTGTAGTGTGAACTGTTTTGAAACTGGCTGTATGCAAATTGCTACTTGAGGAGTAGCAGCAAAAGTTTATACTTCTGCCCAATTGGATATCATACTTTCATATCAGACTGATATACTAATTTACTAAGTCAACAAGGATGTAAGATAAGCATTTCCTATACCAGCAAATTCTTATAAGCAAAACACATTGTGCAAGTCTGTATGAGACTCCAAAGAGATGCCATTAAGTGTAATCAAACCCATATAGCGTACTTCACTTCCTGGTTAGCGCTAACCCTCATAGTCCTGTATTTGTCGTTTGTGATTTTTAACCAAGATTTCATATTTATGCTAAGCACAGGCATTGTACAAATTCCACATCAGCACCAAATGCAAACATGATATTATTTTGTAATATGCTGTAAAAGCAGTTTGTTGTTTGTGGTGAGCACACATAATTTGTTGTTGTATTTATGACTTGCTGCAGCTATTCTTGCCTCTACCTCAGAAAGGATAAACTCTATTACGGAGGCTGTCAACACCATCACCCAAACTGTCAGCTCTATTATCCGTACAACTGGCAACAAGAGCGGTACCTAAGAGCCCTCTCAGCGCCTGGGACACACAGCAAGGCTTGATTATGTTGCCTTTATTTTCTATTTCTTGCAGTTACCCATTGATAAACTGTATAATTGACAATTAAATCTGATTCCTATTATTGATCTGATAGGAGTGAAACCTGATGTGATTTTTTGCTCATCTGCCTATTTATTTATTTATTTATTTATTTATTTATTTATTTATTTATCTATCTATCTATCTATCTATCTATCTATCTATCTATCTATCTATCTATCTATCTATCTATCTATCTATCTATCTATTTATCTATCTATCTATCTATCTATCTATCTATCTATCTATCTATCTATCTATCTATCTATCTATCTATTTATTTATCTCAAAATGATTGTAAAGAATGAGTATTTGAGTTCATCTCCTATTTTTTTCCTCTTTTAGGACACATGATCTATTCATTTTCTGTTCAATATAACAGATGTAGTTACATCTCTAATATATGTACGGTATGTTTACTTTTCCACAAACTGAACAGCTGTCACATGAACCGTTCATTTATTCTTAATATTTTCCCCAGGAATTTAGAAAATTCCCAAGTTGTTAATTAAAATCCATGAAAGAGAAAACAGCACAACAGGATATGCCTGTCAGTATACCCTCAACAACCCTCAGCACTCAGGGATTTCTCTCTCGATCTACGTCTCTGTCATACATGCGCATACACGCTATATTCAATCTCTGTCTATCTGTTAAGAGGTTGGAATTTCAGGATGCAACACTTGCATCCTGAGCTGAGCGTAATTCCCTGATATGACACCAATGTTGTTTATTTAATTTAACCTATTGTCTGACTTTTTAAAGAATCTTATGTTAGCTTCCTTAAGCTAGTTTTTGGTTTGTGTGTGAAGTTATGTAAACTATCGAATGACCATGTGAATAAAGAGACAATACACAGCTCAACACACATTTTTACACTTAGGATTGGGGAACAGGGAGATCACTGCAAGTTGTCTTGTATATTAAGATGTTGATGTTGGCTCTTTATACAACTCCCTGCAGCAGGTTATTAAAAATTACAATTAGCCTATAATTAATGAAGCATGTTTTGCCTTATTGCAATCATAGGTCTCCTATTTACAGTTAAACACAAACAGGATCTTTCTCTCTTTAACATGCGCATTTACACAGCATGGGGACAGGATGAAATTTCAAACCGATATACTGTTCCTTGTTTCCTTCTTGGTATCATTATGTGTGAAATGTGAAGATGGGAATATTTAATCCCCCCCCCGCTAAAATGCTCCTAGAAAGTGATCTCATTTCCCAAAGTGTCTGCAAGGACATATGCTAAATGTTGATTTTTTTTCCAGCACATGTTCTTAATTATTCAAATAAAGATTCACTAGTAAACGTGCAAATATTTTGTTGCATGACATTTGCCGGACGAAAAGGTACGATTTCTATCAGCTACTGTATTAATGCAGATGTTCAAATCTCTACACTTCGATTTGATTCAATCTACCCAGCACGTCCTTTTCTAACGATTTACAAACTGCATCATTTCTACTTTTTAATTACGTTTCCCTAGGAAACCACACTACACACGCACACACACACACACACACACACACACACACACACACACACACACACACACACACACACACACACACACACACACACACACACACACACACACACATTAAATTCAATCTGTCTGGGCCCCAGTCTTCTTTAATGGTCTATAATATATGTGTACATAAAGATATAAAGATGTAATGAAATATTAGAATATTAGATATTATCTTAGAAGAATTGTTCTTCAAAGAGCAATAACAATTTCTTCACTCACACACTGGTTGGTGCTGTATTGCTAAACTATTTGTTCCCAGACGTACAAGCAATGTAAAAACTATACCCATGAGTGCAACAGTGATTCATTTCCAAATATACACCATCACAATGGAATTGTTTTTTCTTCTAAAATTACAAAAGCTATAAAAGTTGTACCCTTGAGATTGCCACCCCAAATGGTAGAACCTTTAATCACTTGGCTCTTCATGTTCCTTGCCGTGAGATGTTTTTAATTTCCTATAGCTTTATGATAATTAGTAAAAGAAAGTACAATTACAATCCTGCTGTTCTTGTAACTCTTAACAATTAAACTTAAGTCTTTTTTGCAGAGGTCAGAAAACTGAATTTTCTGCTCTTTTGGGGTTTCCATATTCAGCACTAATTTTCTTTGTCATGTCACACTACATAGTGATGGTTAATGGATTATCTGAAAGTAGACATCCAGCACATTCAGTAGTTTTTAATAAGTACTTCTGTTTTTACTTACCTTAATATGGGGAAAATTTTAATAGAACAGTTCCCAAAAAAAAAAGCAAAATGGTTAGTTCTTTCACACAAATCTTTCTATCTTCAAAGTAAAGGTGACATTTACATCTATGTTATTTGAAAGACATCCTTATCCAGAGTGACTAACATGTATCTTATTTATACAGATGAGCAATTGAGGGTTAAGGGCCTTGATCAGGGGCCCAGCAGTGGCAGCTTGGTGCTGTAGCTCTAGGAAGCTAACTCACAATCCTCTGATCAGTAGATAAACATCTGAACCTATGAGCTACCACTTCACTATTCAAACCCATTTCTGCTCTCTATAAGCATGCTTATTCAGAAGCATCTGAAATTTGAAGGTGTTATCTTCAGCAACTAAAATTCTGTGTAAGCTTTTCCCAAATGAGGTAAATAGATCTCAGAGTGAAATTCAAATGTGTCTTGACGCATTTTATACTCTTACTTTATGATTTATGACACTGAAATAATTTATTTGTTTATACTGATTGAAAATGTCTGATAAGTTGATTTACTGGTAAAAGGGTTAAGAAAAACAAACATTTTAAGACTTTAAGGAAAAATGCATGTAACCATTTAGAAATTTTCCAAGTTACTTTAATGAAAAAAGCTGCATATTTCTGTTCATTTTTTGTTTATCTATCTATCTATCTATCTATCTATCTATCTATCTATCTATCTATCTATCTATCTATCTATCTATCTATCTATCTATCTATCTATCTATCTATCTATCTATAACGAGTCTGTCTGTGTTTCCCCTTGTTTCTGTCTGCTGTCATTTCCCTGATGTTAATTTTTGACCCCACCCACCTATCCGTTACCATGGACATTAACTACACTCATTCTCTTCCCCAGGTGTCTTGTCTTAGTCTGTGATTGCCTCCGTCTTGTGATTGGCTCTTGTTCCCTATATACACTGTTTGTTCATTCCCTTGTTGTGAGTCGTTGTTGGTGTTTAGTGTATCCTGTTGTCCTGTCCTGTCCTGTCCTGTCCTGTCCTGTCCTGTCCTGTCCTGTCCTGTCCTGTCCTGTCCTGTCCTGTCCTGTCCTGTGACCTGTTTTTGCCTGTCCTGTCCTGTCCTGTCCTGTCCTGTGACCTGTTTTTGCCTGTCTGTTTCTCGTTTTTTGTTCATTAAAATAGTAAACTGCATTTGGATTCTCACTTGCCCTTGTCTCACAATGTCACATTGTGACTCTATCTATCTATCTATCTATCTATCTATCTATCTATCTATCTATCTATCTATCTATCTATCTATCTATCTATCTATCTATCTATCTTTTTTTCTTGCAAAGAGTTAGGAAATATTCGGTGGTATAATAATTGTGTTTAAAAAAAGCAAAAAACATGCAAAAGACATAATGGCATTAAGAGCACTATTTATTTTAAGATAATTTATTTATTTATTTATTTACACATTAAAAGTGACCTTTTCAGTCCATATAATTAAAAAAATAAATAAAATAAAGAAAAACAATAAGATTTTCTTCTTATTGGAAGAACTTATTCACATAATCTAGGGAATTGAATGATGCAATTTCCTGTTGAACATGTGACTTGTGGAATATTATAAATATTTCATAGAAGTGAATTTGTTTATGTAAAAGGGTTGAGTGTTGTAGCGAGGGACAAAAATGTACATTTTTAATAATCTATAATGGATGTGCCATGGAAATGGATGTTTCAAGTAAGAGCTGTTGAATGAATAAAGACATTAATGCAAAAATAAACTTGAATACAGTTTTTATTAAGTTTTTTAATGAGTTTCTGTATTATATTCAAGGTAAAGTGTAGTGGAAAACTGATGTAGGTCTGCATTCTATTTTTAAGTTATTTACCTGAAGGTTGTTTTGAAGGACACTCTAGCAAAGTTTAAAAGGTATTTTAGCTGTAATGCCAGCGGGACACAAATAGTGCCCAAAGCATTTGAAACTCAGAAAGTAGTACACATTTTATAGCAAGAGGATCTGTGTTGGTTAGCTACAGGAGGCTACTGGAATAAATATGTAGCCTATGGTTACAATCTTACTACAGATTTTGTGTTGTTTCCACTAGGAAGCAAGAACGAATGTTGATATGTGCTGGCCCAAGTAAAGTAGGCTTCACGTTTACGTTTAGGAAACAGCATGTGACATATGAAATCGCTGTGACATCATGACTGTGTAAGTAATTAGCTTTTTGACACATGATTCAGCCTAAGCTTCTCATGACACATGGTGATATATATCTCATGACACATGGTGGTATTCGCAGGGGTATTATCTTAAAACAACTTATTAAATAAAAGATGTAAAGTATTTAATATTAACAGTGAAGATAATAATAAAAGGTGAGAAATGTTACAAGGAGAAACTGTTTAGTAATCTAATTGTAATGGGGATAGTTGTGGCGTGAAAATACATTGGTAACATGTGACAGAACAGCACTGTGTAAATGAAATTACTGTATAATCTTGAGATTTGGTTACTTTTGGATGTAATGACTCAGAGATGCAGATATTTAAGTCGAAGTCCCAGCTTTTTGGGATGTATTCAGTAGCTTGTACTGCTATTACAGTAGTTCTTGTGGGTTTTGTTTTGGGCTAAATGAAGAATCCTAGTTTGTGGCTAAGATAGGTGTCAAAACACAGGCAGAGAATATTATACCTGGAGAGTCCATAAACATTAGATGGTGAAACAGGTGAGGGTCCATAAACCATAAAGGACCATTAAGAACAACAATATAGTTGTGGATATGGCCTTAAACACCTTCCAGTGCACTTACAATACTAGTTGATGAGATGAGTAATTATACATTAAACAAACTGGTGAGAGTGATGGCTACACACATGCTACACACACTCAGAAGAAAGAGTGAACCGCCGTTGATTGGCTAGCAAAGAGAGCGAAAGAGAGTAATATCATCCCTCCCACACAAAGAGCACAGACAATTTTGCTATCTTGGATTCCCAACCACGGATGGCTGTGGCACTGAATTCCAATAAGCAATCTCCTGATGATGGGTGAACGTTTTCCTGTTGCACGACTCAGAAGCCTGTTTTTCACTGTGATTGTGTTGTTGATCTTTCACTGTATTGTTGACTGTCAGCTATGAACTGCATCAGTATCATATGTGTAATTATGTGAGGGAAATAAATTACAGCACGGAAAACTTTGTTTACTGAAATCTCACTTCAAAAATAAAAGTCTAAGAGTAATTAAAAATAAACATCTTGTGTGATTATGTTGTTTGTTCTTCCCACCCTGCAAAGGTGGACTGGCTGGTGTCCAGTAATGACTGATGTCTCCTACCATACATGTTCACTCATATTCCTGCTTCATGCCCAGTAGGATAGACTTCACAACCAAGCAGGATAAAGCATCTACTGAAGATGAACGAATGAATGAATGAATAAAAATGGATGGATGGATGAATGAATGAACGAATGAATGTATGTTTTTGTACTTATGTGTTATCTTCACATTTAATTCAAAATTTATAATAATATCATTTTTTAGGTTTGATTTGGCAACATACAATTATATATTTTTAAAGCTTATTGACACTGGAGTGTACTGTATGTGAGCTTTGAGTTCATGTTCTTTGGGGGATTTTTTTCCTCAGTAATAGGAAACATGTTAATCACCAGGAAACACAAGGAGACTTGTGGTAATCACGTTTACTACACATGCAGCAGAAAGACGAGAGGTTGAAAAACACCAGAGTATGCCTATAAAGAAGAAAGTGAAAGAGCCATGATTCAGTCATCGCTCCTTGACGCCGAGATCACATTATGCTCATGCCCAAAGTGACCTTTTGATGAAGATTAACATGGCATACCTCCTCAGCTAATTCAGTTAGTCATTCTGACACGCATTGATCATCGGGGAATAGAGCTATTGAGATGTTGCCAGGGCAGCAGTGTGGATAGCAGACATCATAGAGCAGAAGTACTCTAATGAGAGAGAGACACATAGAAAGAGAGAGAGAGAGAGAGAGAGAGAGAGAGAGAGAGAGAGAGAGAGAGAGAGAGAGAGAGAGAGAGAGAGAGGCTGAGATGGCTAAGTGCACTTAAAATGGCTGCTTTGATACATGACTTAAGAAAAACCTACAGCCGTAGATGGACATAGAGTCGAGTACACAATTCATAAAAATAAGAAAACATTAGCATTCAGTATGCTGATATACAGTATGATCTGTGCAATAGATTCATCTTAAATATGGGGAGAAAAACATCACTGAGCCTGAAAAAAGGTCATGTATGAATTGTGTGTAATATTATTTCATAAAAATATTTCTGCCCCATTTTCTTAAAGGAGACGCCATACATTTTAAGGTTTACCGTCTCAGTGCACATGCAAAAATGCTGAATACCTTTACTACTAACATGCTGAATATCTGCCACCTGCTAAATACGCTTTTATTGTTTTGATGTTAACTTTATCACTGCACTGAAAAAGCCTGGCAGGCTGCTACACACAGAGAGAAGCAGTGCATGTGTAGCACAATGAGGACCAGCAGGAAAGGGGATTTATCTCTCTTCTTCTTTCTCGATCGTTTCTTTCTTGCTATGTCAGCTGAATTAACTCTGAGCGAAAGAGCAGTATGTGCATTTATCTTTAACAAACTGTGCTCTTTGCATTAAGCATTTCATTTTCTTTAGAATTATCTGCGAAACTAAAAGCTGCCTGTGCTAATTTATTTTTTCTGCCACTGCCTTTTTCACAGGAGTAATAATACTACAATCAAATTTCTTTACAGCAGCTCACCATGATTGTAGGATGTAACAGACCAAATAAAAATAAATAAATAAACAAATCTGGACTGTTGGATACATGCCGTCTGTGCTGGCAAAATATCGAATAGCACAGAAATGAATATCCCGTACAGAAAAGTCATGAAGTGAACATTACATGTATTTTAGTCTGTAATGTATAACAAATCTTTCATGTTTGTGCTTCATATGCTTTTATTTTCACCATATTATTCTGTCAAATGATTCATTGTAATTTTTCACAGGATTCATTAGTTTTTTCACATGTAGTGCAGTTGGTTATATTTCCCTCTAGATTACGTGTTACTCATTTACTCCTACGTGAATAACATGATCATGTGTGTGATTTTTTCCAAGAGAACTTGAAATCGATTTCATCTTTTCATTAACAAACCATAGAGCAGTTGATCCGACTCATGTGACAGTAAGAAGTCGGTGTTAATTTTATCAACCTTTCCATCGTGCTGGTGTTTAGATTAGTGCTGTAGCATGTTGCTCGGTAATTGGCATGTTGGTGTATTTGGCTGTTGTGATGCTGTGTTCCTGAGAATGCACAGTGTGATGCAGTGTAGACTGTTGTGCTGGCAGGGCTAGACAGGCCAGCAGGGCACAGACAGCTTCAGCAGCACAGACTTACAGGGGCCACGCTTATCCTCCATAGGGGCCACACTGCTGTTTGAAGCTAAGAGAAAGTAGCAGCAGTTCAGATCGGAGAAGGGAGGGTTCTATTATCTCGGCATGCTGCATTATCTGGGGGAAGTGCGAATGCTGACATTTCTGTATGAATCTCTCTGACTAGAAGCAATCCAAATGGCGTATCTTACCCACTGAGCTTTGTGCTTGTGAGACATTGCATGTGGGAGTTTCGACGTTCAGCTATTTTTGTGCTTCGGGATAGCATTTGAGAACTTTTTGAATGCTTGTGTCTGAGGGTTTTGTGTGTTTGCATATGGAAGCGTATGTGTGTGTGTGTTTGAGTGTGTGTGTGCACCTTTGAGATTTTGCAGCATATGGAGTTGCACCTCTAGAGGATACCAAACACCTGATCCGCACTATGAGCAGAGCTCAGGGAGGAGCGATAGCCTTCTCTCTGCCCTGTATTTTTACTTTCATCCTGCAAATTACCTAGATATGTAACTCAAAGGTCTCAGGTTACCTTTTTGCCTTTAAGCAAAATTTATTCGCAGAAAGATAGCAACAAACAACCCCATTCTGTGGGATAAAAAATGCAAATATTCAACAAGCAAAAATAATCCTAGCTATTTTCATTTGCTGCTGTTCAATATGCTGGTAATAATCATCAGCCATTTTGAATACATGCTATAATTAAACGATAATTACACTCACTTAGGGTTTCTAGTGGATGTGCACCTTTGCTCTTGTGCTTCAATGGCCTTGAATTTGGCAGTGCTCTTGGGAAGTGATCTAACTAAATGTGATTAATGGAATGTTACCTGGGTTCAGAAGGGGGGAGTTGGGGGAGGTTGAGGAGGCGACGATGCTACTGTAGTCACTGTTCTCTTCAGTTATCTTCAATAGTACAGTAAATCTCCCAGTAAATCTCCCTCTTTTCAGTGACCCACATGGTTTTCACACCTCATAAAAAGGGTGGCAGAATTAACAAGTTGTTTTTCTCTAAAGTACTGTGTATTAGATGTGTGAAGTGTATCAGATTCCAAAAGTTACATCAAAACATTACTTAAATTCAGAGACAGGTTTTGCACGTGCTTAGGACGATTTTCACTACACTACATTCAGACCTTCGAAATTCACACCTCTGATTTATTTATTTATTTATTTTTGAGTGGAAGTCTTCAAGATTGGGTTTTCAATACCCACTAGACATCACTCCTAAACTAAAAAACAAAAGACAAAAAACAACAACAACTAATAATAATAATAATAATAATAATAATAATAATAATAATAATAATAATAATAATAATAAATATCAGGGATAGAAAATGCAGAATAAAAAAAAGACTATAAAAAAAGAACGTGACAAAATGCAACATTAAAGCAAGACACAATTCAACTATTAAGAATAATAAAGATAACATGATATATAAATCAGAAAATAGAAATAAGCAGGGAAATAAATTTCTAATAGTAGTAAATCTCCACTATATTGCTGCATGTGCAGCCCTAGTTGTAATTATCACACACTTAACAATACTCGCATTATTTAGCAGCTCATAAAATAGCTCTTATGAAGTACATCTGTTATTTACCATTTTATTATTTTATTTTCATATAAATGCAATACTGAAAAACATGAATTTCAGCCAGATATCTTGTAGTTAAAAGTGTAGATACATAGTGGTGCACATAAATTGTGCATTAATCCAAGATCAGAATTGCTAGTAAATGAAACAATTCTCTTTAATCAAACTCCACCCTGTGTGCGTGATTATTGCATAATGTGTAGTTATGCCCCAGGTTTGAATGCCAATTTCTTGTCGATAGACAGCATGGATTTGTGCATTAGCTCACAATGAAATCACATATGCGTATACCACATTCCCCTGGCTCTAACTTTGCTGTGCTGCTTGACTGAGTTTGGACCTAATTAAGCTTTTTAAAGTAAATACTCTTGCACTGTTGCATTCTGGCTGCTGGTACAGCTCAGTGCGGGTGATTGTGCTTATATCCCTGGGTTGAGAGAGAAAAGTCGAGCTCACACTTTCATTACTTTCTCATTTGTTGATTTTCCCCCACGGCCCTGTGTGACGGCTGCTGCTGAAAGAGCTTAGGAAGCCATTTCTATGCCTAATTAAGACAGACACTTGCAACACAGCACCCATTTATTACCCCCCACCACCACCCCCCTCCCAAAAATGCTGTGGGGTTACCCATACATACACATGGGTCTGCAGACCTGCTGTTGCTTGCTCAGGCCTTTTTTGCAATGTTGACATGCTGGAAATAAACTGCAAATCTTCTGCTTTGCACATCGCATAGCATTGCCTTGTGGACTGCATTCATTACTAATGAATACTCCTCAATAATAGAGAGAAACTAGATCCAGCCCATTAATTTCTGCTCTAAAAGTGGCAGCTTCATTAGGATAGAAGAAATGTAAAGTTTGGAGAAGCTGTAGATATGTCAAACCCAGGGAGATTATGAAAAGCTCTTCATGTCTGTGCCTGGAGAGGATTATGCCAGTAATGCTGTTGTTATGGTAATGATGAGCACATTTTATAATAAAGACCGCTGGGCTTCTATCCTGCAGCAAGGTGTATTTCTAACTGATGAGCTGCTGTAGGTTTACTGTATGTCTCTATGTGTTTGTGTTTGTGTGTGTGTGTGTGTGTGTGTGTGTGTGTGTGTGTGTGTGCACGTGCCAGCTTTTACACTTGCTTATTCATTTTGATCATTTGCTAATAAGCTCCTAGGGAACGTGATTTGAAAACTGTAACAATTAATACAAGCAGGAACCGACTATATTTTACTGACTTTTTTTGCACAGCTTGAAAAAGTGTAATTCTTTAATTAATAAAGACACTATAAAATGAATGAAACAGACAATAATCAGCCTCTGGGTGAAATGACACCACATTGTTGTGATTCTTTTCTTATAACATGACATCCCAAAGTATTTTATTCCTCACATATTCTTCTTCAATTAAGCTTCAATTCGGCTTCTTTTAAAATGCTTGTCACTTTTTTCCTATCACTACTTTTTCTGATGCCATTTTGCATAACAAGGCCCAGATTTTCTAAGATAAAAAATGACAAGCCTTAATTTGCATGTACAGTGGGATAAAGAGTGTGCACAAGATGAATTTTTGAAGGCGAATTACTGTATATCATGTCTTATGTCAGAGGAGCAAACAGAAAGAAATGAGGTTTTGGGGTATTTGCTCTTATAAGCTTTAATGACTTCAAATGGTTTATAAAAAAGATCTTAAAGAACACTAAATGTTACAGAATAGGCAGTGAGATTAATCAAATAAACAGCTCACATACAATGTGTGTGTGCACAATAAAAAAAAGTGTGTTCTGTTCTTACTGTGCGAGTATTAAGTCTTTATTTTTTTTTAGAAACGTTTTTCAGAAAGTTTTGAGACATTCATTCATTCACAGAGATCTCGCCCCTATTTCAGGTTTTTCGCCTACATGACCTACCCAACAAAAAGTGGTACAGCTCCCACATACTTTGACACACAGGGGTGAGCCTGGTCTCATTGGAAAGAAGAGATTCTCTAGCCTCTAGTAGATATAAGTGTCAGATTGATTCTAGGCCTTACTGGCACAAAGTTACAGAGGCTAGAATGGAAGGTTTTCATTTCTGCCTTAGCTGTTTACCTGATAAACTGATTAATCTTATTTCTCTGGAACATGTTAGGGACCAAATAACTAGGGAACAACTGAGGGTCATAGCCACATGTCTTGGCTTTCACCAAAAAAAAAATTCAAGTCGAAAGACCCAAAAATGGCTTCAATAAAAATATTATTCTACGGACATGTCCGTCCGGTCATGTGTTTTTGTGTACTTGTTTACTGTATAACTTTGAATTAAAAGACTGCATGCTCAGTTTAAAAGGCCTAAAACACACAGAGCCTCTCTGTCTACAAGTCTGCTGTGAAAAAAAGGCCTGTAACCTGACACCCTGAGCTGTGAGACTGTGAAAAGGTCGAGGGTTGCGCAATAAATCTATTGCGCACCTTTTTCACGCAGCATAAGGCCTCGGAGATGTGGCATGTTGCATACCGTTGGAATCGTCTCCTTATTGGCTAAAGAGCTGTAGAGGTCCCGGCCCATTTCATTGCTATTGGAAGGAGTAATTGTCAGTCAAAGGCGGGTTCCCAAAAATTATGTCTTGACATCATTGGCTTCTCAGCCGTCTATCTCTGCAATACAAGCACCGATTGGCTCAAATGAGGGCTTGTTTGATTCGTTAGGCCCTGGGCTATAAATATGACCTAGAATTTTTGAAACCCCCAATGAGAAGTTAGAGCCGAAAAACAAGAAGGTAGCGCACTACTGTTTCCAGTTTTCGGAACACAAACGGAATATTTGCGAGGCGACCAAAGCGTTTTGGATTAAAAGGCTTACGGATTCCAGTTCCTTGGACCTGTGGGATTTTTTGTGGAATATTTGTTTTGGAAAATATTACCCCAGTGAAGAAAGGGAAGCGTCTAAAGGTAAGGGAAAAACCGGTCTAGCGCCACCTAGGTCAGTTTACTCAAATTTTTTTTCAAATAGTATGACGGCTATGAATCATATTATGCTTTGTGTGTGGGCTTAAGAAAATCTCGAGAGTATAAACTTTACTAGGTAAATAGGTTTTTTTTCGTGTTTTTAGAGGATTTAATGCTTTAAAGCTGCAATGAAGCTTGTTTCTGGGTCATCCCCTAGTGGTCACTTTGTCTTCCGTGCCATGCACGGCACGGCGATCCGTAAAACTTTATATTCAAATGTCAGAAACTTCAGAACTGTCAGAAGTTCATTCATCCATCTTCTACCGCTTATCCGAACTTCTCGGGTCACGGGGAGCCTGCGCCTACTCAGGCGTCATTGGGCATCAAGGCAGGATACACCCTGGATGGAGTGCCAACCCATCGCAGGGCACACACACATTCACTCACGCAATCACACACTACGGACAATTTTCCAGAGATGCCAATCAACCTACCATGCATGTCTTTGGACTGGGGGAGGAAACCGGAGTACGCGGAGGAAACCCCCGAGGCACGGGGAGAACATGCAAACTCCGCACACACAAGGCGGAGGCGGGAATTGAACCCCGACCCTGGAGGTGTGAGGCGAACGTGCTACCCGCTAAGCCACCGTGCCCCCCCCAGTTTTGAGACATTCAAATAGAATTATCCACTCCTCAAAAAAGTTTCTCATTACTAAAAAAACTGCCAGAAACAAACATAATAGTTACACTAATATGCTCACACAATCTCCATTTCCACAGAGACACACCTACTAAGTTTACTTGTACTTGTGTCATGGTTATGCTGAAATCGGCACATTAGACATCAGCCCCTGAACGTCACATTTCTCACACAGCACTCACATCTCTCCGGCATGACTCCTCATCAGCACCCCTACAGTATTTTACATCTGCTTTTTGTGTACACCATTGTCATGTTTCTGCTGATGTTGTATGTTTTCCGTTGCTTTGTCTTCGACAGCCTCGCTCGCTGTCCTTTCGGTATATTTTTCTGTTTTTAAAATAGTGTGCATCTGCCTCAACCCTGTCTTATCGACACCACCTTGTATTATGCATTTTAGACTAAAATGCCCCAAAACTAAACAGATAAAAAAGGCAACTTATTTTGCTCATGTGAATAACACAGTCCTCCATAGATCATGTACGTATATTAACTGGATGTGTTTTTAAGGCTACTGCAGTGTGATATAGTATAACAATAAAAATAATCGCATGGCAGATTTAAAATTCTAATTGATTGTATTTTTTATAAGTCACTCCCTTTGGGATATTATACACCCCTCGGTGAACTGAAAATGTGCCACAAGCCCTAATTTCCCTGAAGGTGCTTTCTATTAACAGAGCAGATACAGCTGGTTTCTAGTAATTTCTCTCTTCCTATTTGTTTGTTTTTCTCTTACTACAGTATATCTCTCTCTGTCTCTTTCTATGCTTGTGTGAGTTAAAATGTCTGAGCTGGGCATTTCTCACTGACATAGAGAACTGCCTAGGCTTTGACACTGAATGGATGCACAGGCATGGCCTCTTTATTAACCTTTCCTTTTAACCGAACCAGTCTCTTCACACCAAGCCACTTCTCTTATCGAACATACGGCACAACAGAGATTAAGGACACAAAGAAAAATCAGTCAAGGGAAATGGATGTGTGTGACACAGGGCTGTGTTAAGAAAAAGAGCTGTTGCTTGAATTTAATACTTTTAAAAATGCACATTAAATAAGCTGAAGTTGTAAAACAAACAAACAAACAAACAAACAAATAAATTAGAGGTTAGCTTATCCTCTAAAGAATGGGCACATTTTATTTATAGGAGAACACACTGAATTAACTGAAACATTAGCATTACTTTATTTAGATTATAAGTCTAGGTAGTGATTTATAAGCATGATAAAAATGCTTGTGGATGTTATTAAAAAAACGTGTTTAACATCTTTATTAATGAAAAAACTAGCAACCTTGAAGCCATGAAATGAAAGCGTGTAAGTTTTAATAATCTGAATGGTTTAATGGAAGAACTCCCATTGCCTAAATACTGACTCATCTGTTTAACCTCACATCACCATCTCTTATACTGTAGTTGACACTTGCTTCCCCTTAATAACTGCTATTTCTGGACTCTTAATATAAAGACTTTCAATTTGTTCATTTTCTTTTCCTTTTTCTGGTACAGGTCGTGTTGGCAGCAGGCTGAGAGGCTCTCCATCCTTGACCATGGATTTCAGCTCTCCTCCTGAGTGATCTCTAGATTTAACCAAGCCAACTGTGAGATATCAGCTCTCTCCAGCAGGTTCTGGGTCTGTCTCTGGATTTCATTCCTATTGCATGTGTCTGATACAAGTCTAACAAGAACCAACCAACCAGGAGGCATTGCTGTAAGTGCCCAAACCACCTCAGCTCTCAGTAGGTGTAAAGGAATAAAACATTTTAAATTGTTTGGGAAATATACACATGCAATTGAATATATTTACCCATTGATAGCTTTATTTTTGTCACCATCTTTTGCTTGATTTTGGAATTTCACTGTGAAATACAGCTTTCTTAATGAACACATAGAAGAAAGAAAAGTCATTAATAAGATATTACCTGCTTGCATGTGTTGTACAAAAGCATTATGATGTGCGATGATTGGAAATAGAGTGTTAAAGTCAGTGTGCTAATCAATAATTAGCCCTCACTTTCTATAATTTTTAAATCAGTTAACATTTATAATATACTGTAATATATTATTTCTGAGATAATGTCTAATACATGACACCTATACAGACCTACATGTTACCAATTCTTTAAGCCATACAGGATGGTTATTAATGAATGTCAGTTTTATTTTTATTCGTGTCGTTAAATAATCAGGCTCCCAACTGGCAAAACAGAAACATGTTCTTTCTGCTGTCACTAGGATGTGATTTTGAATTCTAGTGTCTGAGTGTCAGATCAAACCAGTCAGCAAACTCTATTTCCCACAACACAAACATGGCCACCCTGGACTACACTCCCCAGAATTCATACACCTTGACATGTTCACAGTCACCAAACGTCTGATTAAGCACACCTGTTTTACACACACACACACACACACACACACACACACACACACACACACACACACACACACACACACACACACTACAAAGAGACTCTGCATGTGTCAAAATCATGTACTGCATTTGTTTTTCTCCTGGCTCACAAGGTTAGGGTTAGTTTATTTGTATAGCGCTTTTTACAATCGACATTGTCTCAAAGCAGCTTTACAGAACATAAACACAGAGCAAAAGGTTAATATAAAGAATAATATAAAGATTAATAGAATATAAAATTCAAGATTAATATTAGAGATATTTAAATGCGTTTGTATTCATCCCCAATGAGCAAGTCTGAGGTGACTCAGGCAGCAGTGGCGAGGAAAAACTCCCTTAGATGGTAAACCTTGAGAGAAACCTTGAGAGAAACCAGGCTCAAAGGAGAACCCATCCTCATATGGGTGACACTGGAGGGTGTGATTATAAATATACAGTCTGACAAATGTTGCATTGATGCAAAAGATCACCTGGAGTTTGTATATGTAAAAAAATTATTTTACTCTGCTGCAATGTATATGCAACAAAAATAAAGGCTTCTATTCTACCTACTGCTAGGCCACTGATACAGTACATAATGATCAGTACATGTGTGTAGTATGAAAACAAACCAGACACATTATGTCTGCCATGTTGACATTTTCGTGTGACCTACTGTGCCATGATAACTGCAATAACTGTTTTTTTCTGGTTTAAACCTTCAGCAAATTAAGATTTTACTGAGGTGTACTAAACAGTACAACTTTAAATACCCATAACACTTAAAAATAGCCTTTTTGATTCTAAGAGCTCTTCTGCACCAGCCCCATTGCCTTATGGGATAGCGCAGAGTGCACTGGCTCCGTTCTGCAAAATCTCGGCAGAAGCAGTCGATCATTCAGGTGTTTCTCGCCTGTTATTTTATAAACACTGAGAATTCAGATGTATTCCTCTTTTTTGGATATTCACACGCAGCTTCTCACTCATCATGATTTTACAGTGTGTATGCTCAGCAGACCTGTGTTTCTGACATGACCATGCCTCTGCCACAGATATCCTGCTCTGACCTTTACTTTGTTCCTTGTTTTTTGTACTTTGCCTTGCCTTGTACTGTATATCCTGTTTGCTGATTGCCTGACCCAAGCCTGTTTTTGATGTTGACTCTGCCTAACGTTTTGGATTGTTTGCTCTGGTTGTCATTAAAGCTGAGTCTCCTACAACTGCATCCATCTCAGTCTCCATTACATGACACCGGGAGTCAAGGGAGTAAAATTGGCCATGCCTTCTGGGTAGGAAGGATGGCATACTCACACTATCTTGTCAGTCATGACAACGCTACCCAATCGAGAGTGTCTGTATGCAGAATAGATAGAATAGTGTAGTATTTTACTCAGAGTGTCTTATGCTGTCTTGTGACACAGCATTTTTAAAAAAAAAAAAGTGGTTGGCTGGCTTCACGTCATCAGGTATAGACGTCTGTAGGGCGGATCTGAATAAATGTATTTCCTCAGAAACAATGTGTTATGAAGGGTTTGTATGCCACACTTCAGTCAGGGTTTCTTTTCCTTCTGTCTGGCATCTCTTAAAGGATATTACTCGCATGCTGTGTTTTTAATCTCTAAGCTGAACTAACAAGCCCTGTAAAAACAATCATTACCCACCATGTGCAGATATTTAACCAATGCTTGCAAAACACACAAAATGCAGCAGGAACCGAGCATAGATGATATATGTGGAGGATTAGAATACACAATTAATTATCCTCAGTCTTTCAGCTGAAAGTGTTTCTCTTTTGCTTTTTGTGTGCCACGCTGCAGCGAGGAGAGAATGTGAGAACGGTTAACTGGTATAGATTTAAATGACGCTGTTTCCTCATTTGTATTCCTGACACGGACACACACACGTTCAGTTGGAGACGTGCACCACACACTCACTGCCTTGTTTCTGTCTGATGATTAGCTTCTCGACAAAGAAATACACAAAATAATCCTCTGATCATTCCCCTTACACTCACAACACTCACATGTTGATACACACACAATTACTCAGGAACAACTTGTCTGTTGCATTAAACAGGCAAAAAAAAAAACACACACACACAAAAAAAAAACAAAACATAACATTATTACCATTATGCACAACAATTTCCAAAGGAATTATTCATTTAGAAGCCTGTGATATTTGCATTGTATGTAAAGAAAAGATAACAAATTGTTTGAATGTGAAAGCAGTTGCTTGAATTCCATTTTTACCTTGGAGTAGTGCTGCATATGAATCACTGTGAAATCTATTCAGAGGGTAAAATAGCGCTCAACAGTCCCTGTCATACAGGGCTGGCATCAGTTTTTGCCCGAGGGACACCTACGTTCAGTTCTGGGCTAAATACATTAGAATAATATAATGTAGAAGTAAAGTAACCTGCTGGTTAAGTAACCTGTGCTTGGGCATTGTCAAGTAAACAGTGCTTAAGTAGAAGCAAAGAAAATGAACATGCACAATTTACAGTATATACAATACACAAAATATAGAATATAGAAAGATGCAGCTTTGGAATGGTAGTTTAAAGACAGAGCAACAGAATGCAAATGTTTAAAGTCCATGTCATGAAGTAAGTACAGCACATTGATTAATAAGGTATTGTGTTATTCATTAGTGGAAATGTTTACACCTTCATTCAGTTTCTCTTCCGCTTCTCCTACAAAGGGCTGCAGGGAGTCTGGAAGCCGGGAACTCACAAGGAGGGCAACACTGAGTGCCAGCACATTACAAATTACAGTCACACGCACTCATTTGCACATTACATACAATCTAGAGACGCAAATCTACAACATATGACGATACCTTAACACACGTACTGTAGGAAAACCCTGAAGCACAAGGAGCACATGCAAACTCTGCATTCACCGGACAGAGCTGAGAATTAGTCCCCCAACCCTGGAGGTATGATACAAGCATGCTAACCACTAAGCCACCATAGAAAAGTAGGTGTTTTCGCATTTAATACTGATATATACATGCATATATTAACTTATTGAGTTCTCACATGCATTGGTCAGTAGGTGTTGATTAAATCTTTATCTCCAGTCTTCAAGGCAAGTGTTCTAATATGTTCCAGTATGTATTTTAATATATTTTCTATAATGGCATGACAGTATAACTAAAGTATGCTATAAATTGACTACTGTATATTTGACATTTATGAAAGGAAATTACATATGTTGTTTGAGATAATGCTATTTCTTTAAGCACCCAGCGATGGGGAAGAATTCATGGCAGAGGGTTTTGCGGTTTACCAGTTATGTGACATGCTGCATTTTTTGTCTTATTAACTTCAAGAGTAGAAAGCTCTTCACGAGAAGAAAGAGAAGGACTAATGAAGTTACAACAGTTTATTATGAACTAATTTGATTCAAAGACGTTCCACACTGTTAAACGTGCTTTTGAATTGGCATAAAGTACGAGAAGCAGATCTTAAAGGTAAATATGTTATGTTGAGTGTGAGGGCTGTGAGTGATATAGTATTAATTGTTTATGTGATTGAATTTTAATGATTATTTGGTGACGGTGTTAAATGTTACACTGTACAACAACGTTTTGATCTATGATCACTTTACACACTATTCTGTATATAATTAGTTTTATAAGTAGCTTTTCTCAACATAAGATTTAAGATAAAATATCTCTAACAGACATTAAACTGTCTGCAAACTTTATTTATATCCTTAACTTTAGCCCCATTACTGACTCCAATAGACATAAGGTTTTATGGTTCAGGCATCATAAATAATGGTCATAATTTAAAACTATTGATTCAGATACTAGTACATACTTAATCATGTACCCTTATTACAAGCGGTTACCATTTAAATGTAAGTCTTTATGTGCCAATAAATGGTTATTGTAAGTATTATTAAATATTATACACTTGTATAATAGCATGATTGTATAATATTCTTCAGTAGTTATATATCATTGTATACTGGTATGAAAAAAATATTTCTAGATGTTAGCAATGTCATGAAAGATGCTATAATTCCAGGTGGAAATGGCAGACCACAGAATTTCTACACTGTTGAACACTAATCCTTCTATTCTTTTAAGGCGTTCTCCTGTATTTGATTTTGTTAATCGGTGTCTCTAAACACATTTATTTAAATCTTGCCCTAATGTTGCAGTGTTAATTGTTTTTTAATGTCAATATCTGTAGTAAAAATTTTAGGTGTAAGAAGATTACTGGATTTTGCAATTATCATGTTTGAATTTTCTATACTATTTTATAATAATTGGACTATAATTAACCATTTGGGATAAAGATGTAAACGCAGACTATACTGTCGGCAACTTTCTAGATAAATCTGCAAAATAAAGCTATTTAACTGAGATTACCTAGCAAGTGACAAGAAATAGTTTTATCCTTGTATATATATTATTTAGATAGATGCCTATGATATAGGATGGTGAAAACATTTTAAGATTTTAATTTTGCATGTAATTGAATAGTAAAATAGTAATAAAGAAACAAACAGAATATGTAACAGTATATATGTATGGACTAATGTAACAGACCATTTTTCATACAAAAAAAGTTTAATGGGTTGAAAAAAAAAATTAAATGTTCCTGTATTATAAAAATGTGTTTTAAAATGCTCAGTAAAACCCACCAGGTCATTAACAGTTATATCTATAGCCACAAACTTGTCCTTCAGACAATTATTCTATAACATGTTTATATTAAATGACATTATCATAGCATACAAATCTCTGGACATATTAGACATTTTATGACTATTATCTATCTATAACTCCATGTTTTAGATTAGGAAAATACACTGATGAATAAAAAGTAATTATTTCTGATTATGAATTTCTGTTGACTAAATTAAAGATCCCAAACAGTTACATCAAACACTGTAGACTCTTTTGTTGGTTTTGTTATTAGTGTAAAATTTCTTAGCTTTTAATGTGAAAACTGCAAAAAACAAACAAACAAAAAAACATTTAATTAAAAATGCAATTTAACAATTTATTCCTTCTGACTCCTGATAAGTAGCTGTAAATAAAAGATTTCTCTTTTCATGTCAGCTCTCTCATGGAAAAAAACATAAAACATTACTCTTTGCAATAGAATATCATATTTAAGCAATAAGCCTTTTCCTGTAGGGATTGTATTTATTAGTGGTGGTTGTGAAGTGTCAGGATGGGTGTTTTCGAGCTGAAGGATGCATGTTGTGAGGGTGGGGGAGCTAATCTCGGTGCTGGAGTATAAATTTTTAAAATGGATAGAAATGCCATTAATTCTCATTCTGTATCACACAGAGCAGAGAAATATAGAGGAATTGACACTCTCAAGCATGCTTATGCGATAGAGTCCTGATTTAACATTTATCACTGCTTGGATAACAGTGACAGAGCTACTAGAAATCAATGGCATGTTGCATTCTGTAGCTGAGGCTGAGTGTAAACAAATATCACACACAGGTAACCCACTTGTGCCTTTAAGGGGTATTTATTAGTTTTAAGTAGAAAAAGGGGAAAGGAAAGTATGTATGTAGTGATGGCAGAGGTGGTATTTTGGGTTGTGGAAAACCTGGGAATAGTCTTTAGATAGCTCCAGGATCGAAATACACCACAGCCTCCACAGATGCTTAATGAGTTCCTCCACTTCGGGCATGGGGTGAAGGTGTTGAAGAAGTCAGACACCTCGTTTAGCTGCCAAATTTCATTATAGAAGCAGGGGTTCCAGACTGGCCTCCATGAATATGAATCCTGAACTACAGACTCATACCATATGGTTGTGCTACTTCTTCACTTCCCACTTCTCCTCATAGTGTAGTAAGGGCTTTGGGAAAATAACTGGACTTTTGGACAGTTGTTGCGATGTGCATTTATAAGCTGGAAGAAGAGGCATATATTCATCACACAGTAATCACTAAAAAAACACAACGTAATAGAACAAAGACTTGGTAAAGTCAGAGAAGGCACTGCTGAGCATGAGTCTGGAGCATGGTGTGTAGAGCTGGGGATTGTAGTTTGTTTGTAAGTTTGTGTGTTCTGAGAATTGGGGGTCAAAGATGGTGCTGACCTAACAGGTATAAGTTGACATCTAATACAGATCTAGAGAGAGAATGTGCAGACAAAATCGAGAAATACACCAATGTCAGGACAAAAGCAGAGACAAGACCAGAATCAAAATGACAACACATGACATGGACTCAAAGCAAACACGAGCAGTTTTCTTCATACTGGATATCATGCTCACTTGTGACAGATTCGATTTATGTCTGGCTTTCTAGACTCGTCACACTCAGAACAAATCATCACAATCTCCAACTACTGGAACACGTATCTCAGTCAGATATTTAATGTTTCTGTCAAAATAGCACTGATCAGTGCAAACTTAAACGTTTGAGATATTTTTCCTAAAATATTTTTATATCCCATGGATTAATCTTTTATTTGTGACCGAAGTCCTAGAAATATAAGTCCTTTTGTAAAACATTTTTCTATGATTTACAGGGTTTTCATGGCATACTTATTCAACATATTGGATTTAGGATATTAACTGCATACTGTATACATTCCATAAATCTGAACGTAGCCATAGGAATTTTGCTGGAAACATGCAAAAATTCTTCTCCACAGCTTCCTTTACCTATAATGTTCTTAGTAAATGATTCTTAGGTCTATTTCTCTCAGCTCTATTGAGATTATGGAACTCCTGCAATTCAGCACTGGACATTTAATATAAACTTTTATATTAGACTTGGTCTAATTGAAATTATTCTAGACTTTAAACTTTACTTTTTTTCAAATCACTTTTATGGTTTATAAATTTGATGTTTGTTTTCATGTTATAGACTTACAGTATGTTAGACCTGTCTATTTTTGTACAACACTTTTTTGGCAAGTACAGTTGAGTTTAAATATGCTCCATAATAAATTTGCCTTACTTACTGTAGGTATTTATTTGCTTACTTCTCTAGGGGCTTCATTGAATCAGTGCTCCTGGTGTTCATGTATGGTAGCTGTGAAGTAAACTAAGAACTTATTGATATGCTTGAGGATAAGCTTCTGGGAAACAAAGGAGTTGCATAGGGGCAAGCAGTCATGTATTTTCCTGTATCCACCATTCTGTTGGATCTCTTTCCTTGTTCTCTGAACAATCCACTAGTCTCAGTGGCTTGATTTAGTCTTGCTTCCAGCTCCATCTGACAAAGATGTACCCTTGTTTTGAATGTCTATTGTTCCACATATATGGTGCTGGAGTTTTTTTTCCTGGTATATCAGGATCTGCCTTCGCGGTCTGGGGTCAAATTATCCAGTGAGATGAATATTTCAGCCTCCGAGATTTTAAAGGCATAGTAGTAGTCATGTTAATTAATAAATAAACATAAACTACTTCCAGTTTAGGCATCACTAACCCTATATATGGATATTTAGATCGCTATACAGACAGAGGAATTGTAATAGACCTCTAATGCAAGTCTAAGCAGTTCTCAACTGCTGTTTTAAAGACCATTATGCCAATGCAGGTCTCTTTTTTTCTACATTGTGTAAACTTAAGGTTTAATTATGTTTGTGAACTCATGTGAGTGTGTGACCTTTTCTGAGATGAAATACAGTCACACCAGACATATTTCTTATATTTCAAGCTTTCTCAAGAAAAAAGAAAAAGAAATGTTTACACCCACAATTCTAGCCACTGATTCCTCTGTTGCTAAACATTTAATTTACAAGAAACCCAGCTCATACGTAGGTCATGGAAAGCGTAATCAAAGAATAATGGGTCCTGCTGAAAACTGATCAATTTACAAGAAATCTAATAATGGTTTTTGTCATGTGACTAATGATCATGGGTCATAATGATTGAATCAGTTAATCAAATTTAATCAATTATAATTGATTAGAAAGCAATTATTATCAATTCTAATTGTTAAGAAATGGATTATTATTGGACATATAGGCAATTATACAAAATTATATATATTTGTTTTGTTATAATGTGTACAAAATATTTAATATTTTGAAACTGATTTTCAAATCTTCTCTTTATTAATAATAAGGAATTAATAGTACTTCTGTCTCAGTTTCTGAATGATTTTGGAAGGCTACTGAATTTAATTGCATTGTATATTATAGTGTCATAACAGATTCAGTGCTGTTACACGATATCAAATTGTATTGTATCATATCATAGATTTCATGTGATCATCAAATACAAAATCGTTGACTTAAGAATAGGAAACGTAACCTATTGTGAGGAACCATGTGGTTTACACCTCTGATACACAGAAATTGTGCCAAATTAAGCCATCACGTGTGAGAAATCTACTTTCACAAGTGTCAAACTCTGAAAGAAAAGTTCACACTTACTTAATCTTTCATGTAACTTATTTCACAATATCCCCCCGTTTCCTGTAATAAAAACACCCACTAAATACACACCCCAACCTTTAGCTATAAATCCTCCTAATCCTCCTCATGTGGTTTCTCTAAGCATGAAGGAAAGGCTTTTTGTATCTCTGATGCTGTTGCACTCTTGGTTTTGGGCTGCGTACAGCCTTGTGTTACTGAGGGGAGTAGAAAAACTCCAGATGGCTCTGCTTGTTCAAAGCTCAGCACACCGTGACAAACACCTTCCCCAGCTGCTCCTCTCATTCAGGAATGCCGCAGGATACAGAAGCCTGGCTCGGGGATCTCATCCCCACTTATATACTCACAACCTCCATCATCTCCATCACTTCACTTTCATTACAGTAGAGTGGAGGCTGATGTTACACACATTGACTGGTAGACCGCAGAGCAGTTGTGGTCGGTAACCTTCTACATTTCTTCTTACTGGTTTGCTTTGTACTTAAGGAATGTAGTCCTGCTCATAAATGTTATACCTGCACAATAAACATCTTGTTTGTGCGTTTCATTTGTTAAGTTATTACCTGCAGAGGTTTTTCCCTCTAGCTAGGTGTAGGTAAGAAAATTAATTAGGTGTAGGTTTATTTGAAAAAAAATTCACTTACTGTTTAAACAGAAGATAAAAATCTGACGTGGGAGTTCACTATATTTACTGTGGAAACATTAATAAGGGAAAAAATTTATTATTTATTTTACATTGTTCTTTGCTTTGCTATCGAACCCAGAAGTTTATACATCAGTGCTACTTTGCAATAAATCAAGCCTTTCACAAATAGTGATATGATTCATATATATATATATATATATATATATATATATATATATATATATATATATATATATATATATATATAATTTTTTTTTTATAATCAACTATTTTGCAGGTTTAACAGACACCTAGTCCTCAGATTTCAAGGTTCATTATTCCTTGTGACCAGGAGTCTGACACATTAGGTGCTATTGTTGTCACTTTAGAAAGTTGCAATCAAACCTATAGACCTCACCTTTAATTCTGACAAGATAACTGGCCCCTTCCTGAGTGTAAGAACTTTCAATACGCAATACACAGACACAGACATGCAGACACACAAAGACACACGGGTGTCTCATTCTTTCATCAGCAAGCCTAATCATGGCTGACTTACCTCCTACTCAGGAATTGTCAACAGGTCTATAGAATAACCAACAAAGGTCTTTTATAATATTGATAAAAGAGCAGATTTGCTTTAGCCTTCTGTGATACCAGGATCCCGGTTTATGATGGAATTCATAGTTGATTTCAACTTTTGGAAGAAAAAGTAACTTGCATAATATCATGCCCAAAGTAATGAAAGTCATGGTTGTATGAAATACCTATGTCACTCATCGGTCTAACTTATACGACTAAGTTCGTTTTTCCACAACGCTCTAGGGCCACTGGTTTGTTTCCCTATATGTGCTAAGTTTGGGTAGACATGGTATTAGCTTCCACTGCTATGAATGATGACACACTCCTATACAGTATGTTTCAGCAAAGCCAGATAACAGACACCAGCTCAGTGATGAGCTGAATTGGATGGCCTGTACCTTCCTCCTACTTAAATCTGACAAGACAGAAGTACATCTACTAAAACTGTGGGCAGGTTGAAGTAAACTTTCTGGTGATGAATTACTGATTGGTGGCTTTTCAATGCAGCAGTGAAAGACCTTGGTGTGGTTGTTCATTCAGCTTCTCATCTAAACCTTATGTAATTTGAAAATCTCACTGATCTCAAAAATATTATATGCTATGCAATGTAATGGATTTACATGATATGTAATCCAGTTAATACGGAATGCAGAAGCCAGAAAATTTCAAACCGATTCTAAAATATTACTAATGAACTATATATATGAATGAATTGTACATTTTTTTAAATAAATATTTAAAATTTTCTTTTCAGAGTCCTTTTCAGAAAAATCTCTCAAGCTATGATAACCTTTCTGCATTGGATTTTTCTAATCGTTTATTGTTGAGTCAGACATTTTGTTAAAATCCTGGTGTTCTGTGACATACAGTAGAGAATTGGGATGTTTCATGCCATTGTCCCTTTTTTGCCATATGATCTCTCATATTTTTCTGATGGTGGAATGGCTGACTGCCGTTCTGTTTCACTGTGCTCTCATGCCTGAGTAACCCTCTGACACTCCTTTTTAGTTAGACTGTCATATCTAGACATTCCAGAGTCTCTCCTGATGCACATCATTTTAAAGCACTGTACGTTAAGAGCACACATAATATGTTTCCCCCTCTCTGTAGAGCTGAGCTTGCATTCCTGATCCACACCAGGAATCCACCTTGTGGCTCCTTTTACATTCTGGACTTCTACTTTGTTCCTTTATCTTATTCATCTGAGACTTTTTGCTGTTGTTAATGATCCTACGTGGATACTGTAAAGACTCAAACATTCCAAAATCAGATTAGACCCAAGTCCCACTTTCGATTTGTTCTCACCTGGATACTGTAGATTTGTATCTAAGAACTGCTGATGTGAACATAAAGAATTTCTTCTTCTTATACCAGGATCTCCGACCATCACACTTTATCCTGTTTGCTTTTACACTTTATGCTACAACTTCTATTGTATTTACTACATTGATTTGAAATTCCACTATACACAAAAATGGATGCATTTCATTTTGAGTCAAATTCCTTTCAGAGGTTTCTTCCTCATCTCATCTTTGACAGTTTTCTTTGTCACTGTTGCCTCTGGCTTTCTCATTAAGGATCTTTACCTACAGGATTTCTGTAAAGCTGCTTTGTTAAAAATTGACACAAAAAAACAAACAAAAACAAAACAGTATTAAAAATAGACACTGACGTTTATTAGTCTTTGAGGCTGGGACAAATAAGAATGGATAAATCATATTTTATATTCCATGCTGTTTAGATTGCCCATGTATGTACACACATATGCATACACATATGCAATTACTCAATCAAGACCAACGATGCTTGCCTTGCAATTTGTAATGATTATAAATGCGAATGTAAAATGGTAAAGAGTTTTCCAACAAACTCATGGATTTCATGTTTGCCTTTAAATAATGGCAGCTCAATTGTGCACCGATGGAGAACATCATTAAAACGAGCCCATTTTTCTCAGATTGACTGGTGCATGAAGTACATGTTATATTGGCATGGAAAATTATGAAGCATTATAAAGAAGATACTCTGGAGCCCATTAAAAGCGTGTTACATATTTAACCTTTCCAATTTCCCATGCCTCTGTAAAGCGTTTCCATTTTTGCAAATATAGCATCCATTCCAAAGAAAGATTTCTTACCATTACAGACTGTAGCAACAGAGTGAAAGGTTTTTAGAAGTGAAAGTCTCACTAGATTTACAGTAATATTTACTGAAATACCCAAACTCATTGCTGTGGTACTTTCATTGCGACAGTGCTAATCTTACTGGTAATATTATCAGCGTTCTGCTTTGGAGCTTTTGCTTTGGTGATTTTATAGTCACTAATGAGCAATTACAAATTGCAAAGCTCAATATTCCCTGAAGCAATATGACCAAATGATACACTGTCAATCACAGACACCTATAAGTATCTGATCTTTTCTATTAACCACATGAGCACAATTAATAAGGTTAGAAGGTTAATTAGAAGCACTTTGTTTACAACAAAGTACTTAATACTTAAACATTTCAGGCTGAATATTTCCATGCCATAATGCTTTTTTTTTTTTTTCTTTTCATAATGTTCTTGCTTTGAGCTGTCACTACTAAATTGCCACTAAACTAAAACATGATCATGTCATTGTGTATATGTTTTGTATGCATGGCCAAATAGACTCACCATTTCTTTAAACAACTCATTTTTTTTTTGTTTCCTTATATGTATATTTATGTAAAGTAAAAAAAAAAAAATTTCTTTACCTTTACAAATATAAGTTGACACTGAGATTATATACATACAGTACATACAAAACCCGTGTTGTTCCATATCAATCCATATCCATATCCTAGATTGCAAAGAAAAGGGATTTTGTCCTCCCAGTTAGCCTCTATTTGCATTCCTCGATGAGTCCTCAAGGCTACTACTGACTACAGTGCACAGGTGACCAGGTCTCCTCCCCAGATGCATGCATTAGTAATCTGTAGGCAAGTGTGGAGAGGAAGAAAAGGAGTGAGAGACGGTCTCATTGCACTCAGCAAACATCAACAGGCATGTATCATCTTCATTGACCTTATCAGAGCAGTGCTCATCGGGGGCCGGCACTCTGGGGCCCCCCTGACTGGTTTCAGCACTGTCTCAGCCTTATTAGTGTGCTGCAGGCATTCTCGTATCGTCATGGCATTCTCCTGCTCATAAACAATGAAGCAGCATTGGGACACTCGGACTAGAGCACACATGATGGTAAGGGATAAACCACACAATAAAGACACAAAACCACAATTATCTAGCATAATCAGTGCTTTCAATTTCCAGCAATAATGCTTAATTTAATTCAATTTATTTTAAAGTTTTCCAGAAATGTGGGTATAAAATTTTGCTATAGTGTATATGTGTGTGTGTGTGTGTGTGTGTGTGTGTGTGTATATATATATATATATATATATATATATATATATATATATATATATATATATATATATATATATATATATAATATAAAAAGATTTTCGCTAATGACCAAGTCAGTGATGATGGTGGCAAGGAAAATCTCCCTGAGACAAACCAGTTTACCACAACACTGCAGATCTGTGACTTTACCTAATAGAAAAGCTTATTAACAGCTTCAAATGAAAGACTGGAGTCAGTAACTATGCCAAGTCTTTACAGCTGCATATGATGTAACTGAGAGGCCATCCGGAGATACCATGTAACCAGAAAGCTTACTTCTAGCTGTCTGTGGTGCTGGTACAAGTTCTTCTGTCATGTCAGAAATAAGTATGATAAGAAATAAGTATTATAAAGCTAATAAGCATCCAGTATCTAATGTCCTTTACACATTTCTCAAGAATATTAAGCTAGGGTTTCTCATCTGGTTTTGCTGAAATTGCGTGCCATCAGCATAACAGTGAAAGCTAATACCATTTTAGGAATAATTGTACCCAGTGGGCTTAACTTATATATAAATCTATACATATAAATGTTTTACATTTTCAAATTAATGTCCAGGTTTTTGAGTGATCCCAAGAATATCATTAAAAAAACCTTTGCAACATCCTCCTCTGCCAGTTAGATGAAAGTGATGTAAATACTGAGACTAGCTTTAAATATCAGGGACCAGCTTTATTTAATCACCGTCTCATGATAATAGCACCTAAGTGACAGTTAGTAGGCAGTTTAGCTTGATTGTCTGTTCACTGGCCTTAGCTCTGGATTGTCACTAATTGACTAGATCTGTTCTGAGACTTAATTAATTTACAGCATTTAGCAGAGACCCTTATCCTGAGAAACCTATATACATCTTAACTATGCTGTTGAGGGTTAAGGGCTACCACTCCACTATTACATGTGCCATAAATTCATGTGTCCTAAAACCAGAAAACGTTCTACAGAGGTCTCTACAGATACGGTGTAGACGGTGGAGAACAAACCTGTTTGATGCATGATGCAGAAAGGGGTGAGTTCTCTAATGCCAGAGTTGGAAGTTTGCTAACTCTGCCTAAGGCATCCAGAGTTTTCCTACAGAACCTGCATGTTGCTTTTATCCTCGGTAACATCATCTAGCATCTGAATATGAACTTTTAATATTGCAAACTTATCCTTCAGAGAGCTGACTCTTTCACACTTACCATAAAGAATTTAACCATATAGAAAGAATTACTTAACATTCTGAACTCAGTAAGAAAACAAGCTGAATGTTTTACATGTTAAATGTGCCTAAGTCATAGCTTTACTGATGATTTTAGACAGATCATATTTGACATAAGTTGTAAAAACAAAAAATACTAGTGCAAAACTACTGTGGCATTGTTATAACTTTGTCTTAAATATGTGCACTGCATAAAGGAACTGATTCTGTAATTAAGCTTACCAAAATTATATTTCTCACACATACACTATTCATCAAAAAATAGAGAGTAGGCAATTTATTGTAAACGGCATTTAAACTCAAACAGGCTGGTCATCAGCTGATCAAAAGTTTAAGACCATAGCCTTTAAAATCTGTGCAACAATATGGCTTTAATGTCATTGTCCTTCAGACAGTCACACAGATCTCCTGATTTTGATCTCCTGATGACAAAAGCAAAAAGGCTTTCTGTTTTTGAACGTGGCAGAATTGTTAAGCTGCACAAGCAAGGGCTCTCACAACGTGCCATTGCTGCTGAGGTTGGATGCAGTAAGACAGTCATTTTAAATTTCTTAAAAGATCCTGAGAGTTATGGGATGAAGAAATCCCAAAGAAATTTCACCTGCACTGAGCCGGAGGATCCGACGGGCTTTCCGTAAAGACACAAGCTGAACCTCAACCCAAATTAAGGCCAAATTACCGATGTTGACTGTAGCCCAATAACCATAAAACGGCATCTGCAAGAGAACGGCTTAAAGAACAAAAAACGTTTTCGAAAGCCACATCTCCTCCCACACCACAAACCTTCCCATTTGGAATTTGCAAGGGAACACCAAACATGGCATTCTCTGAAAAATTTTACATGGTTCTGATGGCTTCCAATGATAATGGCATGACAAGGAGGTCTCACTAGAGATGTTTTTTACCCGGCACAGTGGAGGAGGCTTAATCATTATCTGGGGATCTTTTTCCTTCAATGTGAAAATGTTTCAGCGTTCATCCCTCTTGACTGAGGGCAATTGTCTGTGTGGTAATAACTGGGTCTCTCAACAGCACAACGCTGCAATTCACAACGTCCGCCTGATTAAGGACTTCTTCCAGGACAATAACGTTGCTCTTCAGGACCATCCTGCATCTTCCCCTTATCTAGATCTTGAAAACATTTGGGGATAGATGACAAGGGAAGTTAACAAAAACGGACATCAGCTCCAGACTGTGGATGCTCTTTGTGAATCCATCTTCACCACATGGAGCAACATTCCCACCAGCCTCCTGGAAACAGTTACATCAAGCGTGCTGAAACCAGTGTTTGAAGTTAACAAGAACGGAGGGGCTACTCACTACTGAGTCCTTTTTTGACAGTTTTAGCTCTGTTGTGAGTATTTTTGGGCTATGGTCTTAAACTTTTGATCAGCTAATGAACAGTCTGTTTGAGTTTAAATGAAGTTTTTTGTTTCTGTTTTTTGTCTCTTGTTCCTTTTTCTTCATTCTTACAATCTGGTTATACTTCACCAACACGAAATGCAAATACTTGGAATGTTCCCCCGGTCTTAAGATTTTGTTCAGCTCATATGGAAACCGTATCATAGTGGATGTTGTGCTACTGTGTTGTGCAGTGGCTCAGTAGCTAACATGCTGAGAGATATGCTCAGTAACTAACATGAGGAATTATTGTTTGATTAATACATATTGTGCATGGTAGCTGTGCCTTAAAAAGTAACCAATAAGAATATAATGCACTATTTATTTGCTTATTTATGTGAAACATTTATCTAAAACTCTTCACAACTGAGACTGTATGTCTTTGAGCAGTTGTTGGTTAAACTTTTGATAGTAAAACTCAACACCTGTAAAGCCATTATGAAGTAGACATGAGCTCATTGTTGCCAGTCTTAAATACATTCCGAGTTTAGTAAGTCCTATTTTGCATGAAGTTTGTTTTAACTGTCGGTTTTAAAGCAAGTTCACACACAGCTTCATGCTGGGTGATAACTGGGCAGTGGAATACCATCCTCTGAACTCATTTGTGTGATGTATTCACTTTCCTGTTCTGTTCTTTCATGCTGCTTGTCAGTATGTGGCAATAAGGGACATAATTGCTGAGATGAAACAAAATACAGGGCATTTAGGAGTCCAATGCTTGCTTTAAGAAAACTGTCCCTCCAGTAAAAACTCTCTCTCTCTCTCTCTCTCTCTCGCTCACACTCACACACACACACACACACACACACCTGTGTGTGTGTGTGTGTGTTTTGATAGCCAGGCACACTGTAGGCAGCACAGGGTATGGATGGGGGTGTGCAGGCTCCGCTTCTCCTCTCATTGCTTTATTTGGCTTCATATTTAATGTGCAGCTCTTCAGGCAGCAATGCATCAGGGTTGACCTTAGAAGTGCTGACTGTACAGTGAGGGTGGGGTTGACATGGGCTGCTGTCTCTATCAGCCTCCAATAGTGCCTGTCATAGAGTCTATGTTTGAAGAAAGTGTAAGACATTGAGTGTGGGATTAATGGAGTACTGGATCATGTGGGACCAAAAAGGCAAGCGTTTTTTAACGGACGGATAAAAAGAAGGAAGTAGGTCAAAGCCCCTTTTACAGTCTATGTGAACAACAGAAAACAAATATTATATAGATACAGTCTAAATCTATTTTTAAAATAAAATGACATTTTGGTGGATGAGGGAGTCCCAGATGAAACCCAGTCAAAACTTTTGGAAAGTGGACAATACAGCACTGAGAAATTCATATAACTCAGCTTTAAAGGTTGGGGTCAAAGTGCAGGGTCAGCCATAAAGCATCATCCCTGGAGCAGAGAGGGGTAAAGGCCTTTCTCAGGTGTCCACTTGTGGCAGAATTGAGGTGCTGAGGCTTGAACCGCATCCTTCCGATCAACAACCCAGAGCCTTAGACACTGAATGAACTGGATGCTCTGTTATTGTTTTACATATGGCAATGCAAGCAGAGTAACAGGAAAGGAACTGTGAGAGAAATTTGAATGCATCTGGTTACACATTTCCTAAAGAAGTCAATATCGCTTCACACAGGTGGGCAGCTACTGTACTGTAGATGCCACCACAGTAAGAAAAAAACAACAACAAATGAGTCCTACCAAAAAGGAGAAAATCAATCTGTTTGCAGTGAATTAATCTACATTACCACTGCATCAACTCCAGCAGCAACCTAGCAGAAACATCCATTATCTTTTGTGTTAGGGACTGTGTTATTGGCTAAGTAAAATGATGTATTGGCTAATAAAAAGACCTGAGCTAGTACACTCGTTTGTTGCTGCTTGCAGAGAACCACACATGTTCCCTTCTTAGAGACTTTGTCCACCCCACTTCCTTCCCCTACCTACACAAATCAAATCAATTGAAATTGATTTTAAGATTATGTGTGTAAAAGGAAATGGGGAAAAAGCACATGGTCAAGCACTGTTTCTTTTTCTTTTTTACAGTGTGCAGCTTATGGCCATGAAGCATGCATTTGAATGACTTTGCTGCTGTGTGAAACTCTGCTCTTCATGTTTCGATGCTGTAGAGGGAAGAAGGAGCAAATGGATGACAGGAAATCAAAAAGAAGGCAATAGGAAAGAGTTTTATAGTTCAGAATAAAGGAACCAAAAGCATAACAGTGCTTCATATTCCCATTAAAAAAGGACAGACTAATTATGGATAATCAATAGCTATATTTATTTGAATGTGACTAGATTTGGATGCAATGGATGTCCTCAAAACCTTTTCACAGTTTGGATAAGAATTGTGAACATTATATTCTCCAATACTTTGAGGTTTTATTGACTATTTTTTACCCCAGACATTGAAAGAAGATCATCTGGACCAGACAAAAATTAAATTCTTCAACAACTCCATTTTACAATAATACTACAACACTCCTAGTACAACACACTTGCTGTTGCAATAAATAACTCTTTATCCTGGCCTAGAAAGATCTCGAAACTATGTTATTTAGCTGATCCAGAATCTACAGTATATTTTAAAATAGCATAACATTACCTGGACCTTAATGCAGTTAAATGTCATTCACCTAGGAGAATTCAATAATTCTGCATGACACACATTAGTGCTGTCTTCTTTTTTGCTCGAACAGCATACACTCCTTTGCTTTGTTTGCTCTTTTCAGAATTTAATGCAAAGGGAATAACAAAACATGCTTGAATTCGTTTACACAAGTAAATCTAAGAATGCATTCATGTTAAGCTGTTACTCACTCTCTAAACTGACTCTGATGGACTTTTCTGTCAGTGTTTTATAGCGCCACTCGTTGCTGTCAGGGCTTAATTACCCCCTGCATCTCTAACGGGGATTTAAATCATTGCTGCAGACAGCCAGGAGAACAGGATGTGTGTTCCTGGAAGCACACTCTGTTTTACAGCCATTGTAGGACAGCACACAGATTGATCGTTCAAAGTTTGGAATACTGATCCACGTCCAGTAATTAAAATCTGTGCTTGCATGCAGCTGAATGTAGTAGTTTGACTGTATTTTTAGGCAACATGTTAGAATGTCTGATAAGGACAACCCAAAGCCTGAGACAGCAAAAACACAGCCAGACTGAGAGAAATTATATTCAGAAGTCTGGTGACAATAGTTTAAATGAGGATTGGCTCAGCTTGTGGCTGAGTGCATTGTGCTTCCTTTACTCGGCATTAAGGAATGGTATTCTGGGAATGTCCTGAGGGTCTTTTGTGAAGAAGCATGATGAATGAAAATGAATCTTTCATGAGATTCTGTGCAGTTGACTGAACCATATATTTTGTTGTGATTTTCAATAACAAAGGAGCAAAATGACATTTTCTTGCCTCGGAGTGAAATTGCACAGCTATTTATATTGTGATTAAAATAGGCGTATGGATTTTTTCCCCAGCATGTTGCAAAAGATCAAAGGTCATATTAATAGCACAGGCCATGAAAAAAATGGCTTTGGAGGATCAAAATATCATTAACCTTTCAGACCCGTAGCTGTCCTTTAAGAAGTCTATGCCTCCTCCTGCTTGCAGACTTACAAAGCAGGAGCACATAGACAAATAGAAAAGGAGGAAATGAGATGTAATTTGTAAAAAGTGTCATAAGATGAATTTTTCACCAGCACAATGCATAATGCACAGTGCTCGGGGGTGACTGTAATACATGCGACTCTGCAGAATTTTCATTTCCAGTGCAGGAATCAAAACCCAGTAATGTTCATGCCAAGATGCTTGTTGCAATAAGCTGTACTGTCCACACCTTTCAATCAGATGCAGATCCATGTGAGTGTGCTTGAGTGAAGGCTAAAGCAAAAACAAGAATAAAACAGAAACACAAACCATGTTATTTGATGCCTCCTTCAACAGTATGCCACTCGCTGCACATGAAGGCAATTTAATCTATGTTTGCTGTTAATTTGTCCTCTTTATAATACATCATTCAGTTAATTCAGAGAGCCAGTGAGGCACGTAAAAGCCATTTCCACATTAATCCTGCATTGGAAAAAGCCCCAGACCGATAAGAGCTGACCTGCAGGCTGTAAATCCTCCCCTTGCTCCAGCAGCCCACCATGTTTGGGCTAATTGCTCTGTATTATCACCTCCATGCTTTTGAACCAACCATCCAAACACCCTGACTTAAAATATGTTTTCTCCTTTTTCAGAATGATATAAGAGAAGTGTGTGAGTTTATTTTGGGTTCATTACATTGCTGGTGGGATTGATCTTTGCTGACTCTTCAGAATGCTCAGGGGATGAGACACTTTGTGCTGGCAGTGGTAGAAAATTGCTGCTGCCGCTCTACACCTAACCGGTGCTGGCAACCGATTGTATTCTTACAGCTGGTGATAAATCTGTCAGGCCTGCTTTTGAATAAAATTACCACTTTGCAAAAGCATTCTGTCACATAATTTTTATGAAATGTTTAATTTTTAAACCAAAGCGTTGTTGATTCTCGTACTTGTCAGAAAGATTCAATGTTTGCTAACAGTAACTGACTCTAGTTCTGATAAAAATTGACTTTACAATTAGAGTTTCTATAGTAATAATTCATTCACATGGTTTTCACAGGCGTGGTAGATGCTTTACATAATCTAAGGTTGAAAGTAAGCAAACCAAAAGAAAGGGTTTTAACCAAGATATACATGTACTCATTGATATGGTGAAGCTTTTCATATTTTTACGACTTATGGACTGATTCGAATTCAGCTTTACAGTATGTAATGGTCAATATGTTTTCAATCACAAACGAGAGAGAGGACTTTCTGATTTTTCTGTAAAGGTTAATTAGTTTCTTATTCATTTAGAAAAGAGAGGCAAAATGTTGGAAACTATTGAAGAAACTGCTCTGATGTAAGTTAAATAACTGGCTAAATAATCAATAATTGTAATCATTGTAATAACTGTGGTATAAGAGGACTAGGCTCATAATGCTGTTGATTGACTTCAGTTCAGCATTCGACACAATCATCCCTCAGAACCTGTTTGAGAAGCTGAGCCTGCTGGGCCTGAACACTTCTCTCTGAAACTAGATCACATTGAGCACTGGTGCCCCTCAGGGCTATGTGCTCAGTCCACTGCCGTTCACTTTGTGACTCACGACTGTGTAGAAATGCACAGTTCGAATAACATCATCAAGTTTGCTGATGACAGGACTGTGACGGGTCTCATCAGAAAGAACAATGAGTCAGCATACAGAGAGGAGGTGCAACAGCTAACTGCCTGGCGTAGAGCCAACAACCTGTCTCTGAATGTTGCTAAGAGATGGTTGTTGACTTCAGGAGGACACAGAGCGACCACTCTCTGCTGAACATCGACGGGTCACCTGTAGAGATCGTCAAGAGCACCAAATTTCTTGTTGTTCATCTGGCAGAGAACTTCACCTGCTCACATAACACCAGCTCCATCTCTACTTCATGCAAAGGCTGAGAAAACACAACAGCATTGTGGATGACCCTACACACCCCTCACACAAACTCTTCATCCTCCTGCCATCTTGAAGTTACGGAAGCACTCACGACCACAAGCCATCAGATTCCTCAACACACACACACACACACACACACACACACACACACACACACTCTCTGTGTGGTTGCACTGATCTGCACAAAATACACACGCATCCCATATACATCCATGTCTACAGCAAAACCCATATCAAACTGCACATGCTGTCTTACACATTCAGTCAGTTGTTGTTTTGCACAATTCATTACAATACCTCATATAACTGCTGCTATTATATTAAGTGTTAATTGCTTTTAGCTGTTACAAAAAGTGTACATTTACGTCACATTAGCTTATTTTATTCCATGAATAATATTACAGACTCTGAAATGTTCATATTATTATTATTATTATTATTATTATTATTATTATTATTATTATTATTATTACACATGCAAGCTGTACTAAAATCAACATAAACTCTTTTGAGATAAATTCATTTCATGGCCTTTTGTTGCTTCTTATTCTTAACAGATAATGTAAATGTATAGACATATTTGCCAGGACTCAGCCCGGACTTGTGCATGTGTTTACGTTCCTCGTCACGTGTCTGTCCCGCCTTCGTCTGCTCCCCCCTGTCTACACACCTGTTTCCCATTGTGATCACCGTGTCTATTTAACTGTGCCGCGTTGCCTTGTGCATCGCGGAATCTACTCTTGTCTTTGTCCTGTCTCTAGTCTGTGTGTTGTTTCATGTCCTTTGTTATTAAACCCTGTTGATTTGGCTATCCTGCGTTTGGGTCCGTTCCTTACCCCGCGTCATGACAGAAGATTCCGCCGCACCAGGACCCAGCAGGGTAGCTGCAGCTTGGACCAGCCTTTTGGGAGTATTTTTTTTCTTATTTGATTTTTTTATTTTTTTTCCCCTGGACTTCGCAGGTTTGGTGACATCAAATTTTTTCGGTGAGGGACGTCGCTCCGCATCCGGTTTCTCCGCGGGGGTGCCGCCTCACTTCCTGGTTGCGGGCCATGTCGCCAGCCCGAGTTTTGTTTTTTCGGTGTCCTGTGACCTCGCCCCGCATTTGTCCGGTGGGGGGCGTCACTTCACGTTTGGTTTCCGTGGAGGACGTCGTCCCACTTCCTGTTCGTGGGGGGTGTTGCAGGCCCGTATTTCACCCCTATGGATTTTCTGTTCTGTGGAGGATTATTGTTTTCTTCCCCGCCCTCCCTCCCTCCCCGTTCCTGGTTCCTGGGAGGTGGGACTGGCCGCGGTGCGTTGGGGTAGCGCTCGTTCCCCCTGCTCGGCTGTGGATGTCGCTCGTTCCCCCTGCTCGGCTGTGGACGTCGCTCGTTCCCCCTGCTCGCCTGTGGACGTCGCTCGTTCCCCCTGCTCGGCTGTGGATGTCGCTCGTTCCCCCTGCTCGGCTGTGGACGTCGCTTGTTCCCCCTGCTCGGCTGTGGACGTCGCTCGTTCCCCCTGCTCGGCTGTGGACGTCGCTCGGCCCTCTTTGGCGGCCTTCGCCGTGGTCCTTGCTCCCTTCACCTGCCTTTGCCATGTGCCTTGCTCCCCCCATCTACCTCGACGTGTGCCTCGCCCCCCTCTCCCTGACTTTGTCAGGATTAGGCGCTTCGGGAGCCGCGCCTCAGAGGGGGGGTACTGTCAGGACTCAGCCCGGACTTTGGCCACGTGCATGTGTTTACGTTCCTCGTTACGTGTCTACACACCTGTTTCCTATTGTGATCACCGTGTCTATTTAACTGTGCCGCGTTGCCTTGTGCATCGCGGAATCTACTGTTGTCTTTGTCCTGTCTCTAGTCTGTGTGTCGTTTCATGTCCTTTGTTATTAAACCCTGTTGATTTGGCTATCCTGCGTTTGGGTCCATTCCTTACCCGCATCATGACAATATTACAAATGTGTATAGAAATTATATTAGTCATTATTATTAAGCACTATAGCTTTCAATATTTACTTAAGAGGCAGCTATAGAAAGAAGACATTTTCTCAACTAGACCAAAGTGCAGTTCTTCATCCTGGCCAGAAGAGGCAGCAGAAAACCTTTTTCTCCATACTATTCCTTTGGGACTCGATACTAAATGATCTTTGATGTCTTTCAGTGTCTGTTTACAGCAAGGCTATTAGTAAGGGTAGAGTGATGGAGTGACCATGAACACACATGGTGTAAAAAGAAAAAAACTATCAAAGCATATCATCAGGGTTTAGGAAAGTGGCATAGCCACGATACAATTCCTCTGCTCCCTCTGACTCTGTGCAAGATTAATTACCACTGAGCATCATGTGCTCTCTGAGTCAAACCAGGCAATTAGAAACCTCCTAGTCTAATGATAGCTGTCCAGGCAGATACTGCAAGAATTATGCTCACATTTTCCGGATTGCATTATGACTAGGAGGGTGGAGGATTATGTGGGTGCATGTTTGTGTGTGACTGCTTGTCTGATTATTGTATGCACAGTGTATGTTTTACACAACGAGATAATCCTCCTTATTTTAAAGCTGACCAGTGCTATTTACACCGAGCTATTGGAACAAGGGGGAGAAAGTAGATTAAAGTGCAATCAGAGATGCAAGCAAGGTGTTGTTTAAGGTTCATATAAATTAAAGTGATTGGGTGACCTTATAAGGAGTCATGATGGAAAACCTTTTTCCAGTTCATGAACATATGCTAAAGTAACAGTGGATGACTTTCTCATGACATAAATGCAGCCAGCTGGCATTGCTCTAACCTGTCAGTGCAAAAGCTCTGTTGCTATATACAGTCCAGAGAATACTTAGCCCGGCAGTACGGCTTTGGTTTTGTGTCTATGTGGAATTAAATCTGCATGTAATAAAATGAGACCTTTTCTATTTTCAGGGAGGTTGTAAACCTCTTCAACGCTTCCTATTATATGACATTTTGTAGAAGGCACCAATTATCTATTCCATGACAATTATGAATCATATTGATGATTTCATGTAATATTTCTGAGCAAATTACAATGACAGCATGAGCAGGTGGTGTTTGACATATTGAAGTGTAAATCTAGTAAAATGTAACACATCCTCATCCTGAGCCACCCATCTGCCTTACATCATGCTTCTCACTAAACCGTGTGTCTCATATATAACAAACTTTCTTAAAATATTAACCTTTGAATAGAAAAATGCAAATATTCATTAGTATGTTAGTAGTAGCATGTGGCACAGTTAGGCAGTACGAAGAGTTCCAGGGTCTTAGGTTTGCTCTTGACGTCTGGCTACTGCTTGTATGTTTTCCTCTAGGTTTTGTTTCTTTCCACTATCTAAAAATATGCTGATAAAGTGAATTCTCTACACTTCCCCTAACTGTAAATTAATGTACAAACTTGTGCATGGTGTGTGATACCCTGTAATTTATTGGTGTCCTATCCACAAAAAAGAGGTTACTGGAAATGAATGAAATTAATAGTATTATGTTACATGGAAAATGTGTGAGGAAATAAATCAATTTGCTTAAACATAACCTGAGAAAATATATTCAATTTTTTTTGGTTACTGGATGAATTATGCAAGCATTGGGAGACAGTATGGCTCTCGTAAAATGTAGAATTATACCATTTATGTATGTTTAGGTAATAAGTTAATATGTCCAAAGACAGCAGATATAGTAAAGCTCAATGATTATTCACCTTTGACAAACTCGGTAACAATTCTAGAAAACAATGAAATACAATGCATTTAAATTTGATCTGTTTTTCTTATAATTAATGCCACGAATTTTTAAATAATACAATTATAGCTTTACAGTCCAAAATCTGAAATAGTGCTGGTGACAGGTGGCATGCCTCTAGCCACTCCTCCCACTGTACTGGTCACCACCAACCACCAGCACCTGTTCTGCTCACCTGCTCCACATATCCCAGTTACTCCACTATATATAGTCTGTGTTGTCACACTTTGTAAAGTCTTTTGAAGTTCACGTGCAGTCTGAGCCTTGCCTATTTCTATTTTGCCTCTCTTCTTCTGACCTTGTTCACATATATTACAATTTACTTCAGTGTCTGATATTCTTACCGAGGCTTGTGTGGCTTTTTTTTTTTGTTTGTTTGTTTTTTTTTTTTTTTGGCCTCATGTTCTATAAAATGAAATGTTTTAATACTGTATGCATTATTGCCATTTTCATGCCCATGCTTTACTAGTTTACAGAACTTCAACCCTCTATATGAACGTATCCATTCAGGAGAGCAACAGAAATCAATGAGAAGAGGAGATCAGCATGGTAAGATGTCATAGAATCATTTCTCTCATCGGAAATAATCACACTTGTCTGTTCTCATAATATGACTTTCACAAGTTTTAAAGTGGTGGCATTTCCTCTTTTCTAATCTTTGTTTATAACTCTGATTTTTCCTGATTTAAAAAAAAATTGACTTTTCAGAGACTGTGAACTTCACTATAAATTTATTTAATTTCCCATTCCATCTTAAACTGAAGCTGAATTACTTCATTTGAAAACTTTAAGTAAGATTCTCTTTACAGATCTTTAGTTCAGGAGTTTTAGCCTGACTTTTTTTGTTTGATAAAAAATAGGTAGTCATTGAGGTAGAAAGTGTAGGGAAGACTGGGCTCTGGGACTCTGTGCTGCCTGAAGATAGCAAAACTGTGTGCGAGACCACAGCCATGCTCAGTAATCAAAGTGTTCTCATCAAAGACAAGTATAAATTGGAGAGTATAGCAAGAAAACCACAAAAAAAAACCTGCTGGAAATACAGAACAAATAGACCTACTGTATGTTTAATTAGTGACCTGCCATGAGATAACTTTGTTTTGCAAGATTTGTGTGTATTTTTTAACTTTTCTCCTTTTTATCTTCTTTAATAAATCAGTGAACGTTAGAACCCAGTTGGTGTCAATTAATAGAAAGTTTTATTATTATTATTATTATTATTATTATTATTATTATTATTATTATTATTATTATTATTATTATTATTAATAATAATTTGTTTGTTTGTTTGTTTCTTTGTTTCACTCCAGGTAACTGATATTGGTGTTTGTGCACAGATCACATGAGGTTGCCAGGTGGTTAGGTTTTTCTTTAAATATGCACCTAAAATCACAGACCTTCAGACTAAACCTGGTATCCTGTGGTGAAGCGTCAGGTGTGGATATGGAAGAGCAACACTTCAAAATACTCTTGGGTGATTTATTTGACGGTATTCAACAGATAGAAGCTGATCTTGCTTGGTTATGATTGCTTCATTACCACATGCAACTCATCCAGTATTTGGTTGGCCTGAACATTTTGTTTATTTGTGCCCTGGTGCCTAGGTCTTCTTAAAATACTACAAATTTCTTACTAGTTGAGCAAATCTATAGGTGCATGAATGCATTCATTATGTTTTAATGTGCTCTGTTTGTGTATGATCATTTAGATGGAGAAAAGGTGGAATTAAGTGTGCTCTTAATCCAAGTGAGACATGCCTGGCCTCCATAGTAATATAATATCAATCTATTTTTTTTTTTTTTGATACAGGCTATAAAATGTAGTGACCCACATGATGCCTGATGCTCTTGAACAAAATTGGTTTATTGAACATGAGGGACAAAATACTATAACCAGAACTCAGATGGTTAGTTAGTTCTTAATGCCTCATTATTTGTATGAAAGCGGTTGTGTGGTTCAACATTGTCTGCTTTAATGACCTGAATTTATTCTTATGGCTCAAGGGCAAGATGAGTCTAATACTATTTTAAGGGCAATTGGGTTCCAACCATACATCTACTCCTCCATGGTCACTTTCTGTACTGGTTCCAGGCTAGTGGCAGGCCCATCTGGCTGCCCGATGATCAGCCAGGTCAAATAGACAGATATTATTCCTCAGACGTGGGAGTTGGAAACTGCCCAAGTGCATGGATAGAAGTGGGTTAGGGCTGAGTCAGGAATTTAGGGCATTGAAAAACCAACACTGCCATCAGAATGAAATTATGTGGGCTCAGCTTTGTTTTCAATTCTTAAACCTCTTTAAAACATTACTATTAGTTTAAAGGTAGTACTGGTGAAATGGGTCCTGTCTACTTGACATTAAAATACAGTATATGAACATTTGATGATGTTTTATGACCCACTTGGGAGATTCCAGAAATCTCAAATTCTCCAGTTGTTGTCCAGAAAAATTAATACCATAATAGCTGTTTGTCAAATATTCCATTTACCACAGATGATGGAGTCTATTGGTTAATTTACTTGTATCATCCTGAAACTGACAAACAATGAGCAAGATAATGTATTTTTCTAAGTAGATGCTCCAAAAAAAAAAAAACCATCAGAAAATTTGGCGGCCTCAGAGGCATGGACTCTGCACCAGTCTAATCTCTCTCTAAATATGAAGAACTTTCCATCCATAAATATTGATATAACATTTGAAGTTAAAATGAAAAAAAGCCATAAAATTGCATTCCTTGATGTCAGAAGAATTCCAGTTTATTTCACTGCAGAATTTATTTGTGTATGTTTGCTTGTCTTTCTTCCTGTCACTTTATTTATAATTCATATAAAACTGGCCCAAAGTATGAATCTTTCAGGTTTACTCTAAAGTTAGATAATATATAGTAGTAGACTATTTTATTTTGTTTACACCTCGGTGTTGATTCGTAACAGTGCTGTATTGATCATATGCTAGTCATGCTTTTTTAGTCTGGCAAACTTATACTCAATCTGAATTTTTTTAACTAGAGTTTCAGTTACTGGCAGTGACCTCTAGTAAATCACTTGATAATTTGCATGTAACCCAGAAACAGTCAAGGTTAGGAAAGGAAAGTCTCCTGAGAGGAGCTTTGTTAGGAGGTGGTCTGCTGATGCAGGTCATGCTTCTAAGGATACAGGTTTTTAGCATCTCATGTGTTGCTTTTTCCTTATGTATGACATACAGCTATTTTGTGGTAGAATAATGTTGCTTTTTTCAGCACTGTGACTTGTGGAATATTCAATAAGAAAATCCCATGCTCTGTTGCTTCAGTGGTTCAAGTGTTTAGCATGTGGTGTACACTTAAAGTTAGCAAAAGACTTTGTTGCGTCTGTTTAATGTGGTCAGTTTTTAAAGCAAGTAAGATCTGCATATTGTATGGTTTGCTATATTTATTTCTACAGTCGTGTTTTTTATCATTTCCATTTCGATGTAAATATATAGCTAAATGAAAGGTTTTCTAACTTATCTTATTTGCATTAGGAATGCAACCAAATACAAATGGTCTAAATGATACAAATAGTAATACAAATAGAAAAATAGAAGGTCTACTCAATTTTTAGATTTTTAATTTAATTTAAGAAAGCTTGCTTGTAACGTTAGCAGGATTTTTACTCTCGTACTTGCATGTACATGAAGATCCTGAAGTGTCTGAAGCTCACAGGAGAAATCCAATACTCAAAGATACAAATAGGAGATCCACTATTCTTCTTCTCCTTTTATTCATACTCAACATTATTAAAGTAATTGTTTCCCAGAAATTCCTACGAACATTTTATTGAAATGCTCCATAAAAGTGCCTATTTTGTGCCTTTAGCAGTATTTTGGTTTTTAACAGATTTTTCCGGAATTCAACAAACCCAAACCCTGAAGCCAACAGTTCTTTAATTTTGGAAAGACATTACTGTCTTGATAGATAGTTATCTAGCTTACTCCGTCACATTATATCTCCAGAATCATCCTCAGGGAGTCAGTAGTTCAGTTCTCACGGCAAAGGTGTAGATGTCACGCTGTGACACGGTGAGACAAAAGGCGAGTGGGGATCCAAATGCAGTTTTGTGTTTAATGAACAAAACACAGATGACCAGGCAGGCAACACAAGGCAGAACATGGAACGAAACAGAAACTGGCAGGCAAAACAGGTCATAACACTGAAAAGGAACAGAGAACAGAGAAAAGGAACAGAGAGCAGAGAACAGGAGCAGAGAGCAGAGAACAGGAGCAGAGAGCAGGAGCAGAGAGCAGAGAGCAGGAGCAGAGAACAGGAGCAGAGAACAGGAGCAGAGAGCAGAGAACAGCATACACCAAACACCAAAAACGACCAACAACATTGAAGTGAACAGACAGAGTATATATGGTGAACGAGAACCAATCACAAAACAGAGACAGACAAGGACTAAGACAAAACACCTGGGGAAGAGATTGAATGTAATTAGTGTCCATGGTAACAGATAGGTGGGCGGGGTCAACAATTAACATCAGGGAGAGACGCAGACAGAAACAAGGGGAAACAGACAGACACGTTACAGTAGAACTGAGAATCTGGGAAAATGTTCATGAATTAAAGATCTTTTATAGTACAGATGAAACTACTAAAGTACTGTAGCATTCACACATCTCTTAAAACTAGGAACTTGTTTATCCATGTTTATTTATGTACCCACGGCCAGAAAATATGACCTTATTTATTTATTTATTTATCTATCTATCTATCTATCTATCTATCTATCTATCTATCTATCTATCTATCTATCTATCTATCTATCTATCTATCTATTTATTTATTTATTTACAATTTTTTAAAATAAATACAGCTTGTTACTGTATTTCTAGTGAAGTACATTATAAAAGCCACTTGGACAGACACCTATTAAAGTCATATTTACTAAAGTTCATTCTTTGGTCTTTAAAATTAAATCCACATGCCACTGGGACCTTTTTTATTCATTTTTTATTCATTCGTCAATGTTAAAACAGGCTGTACCCGGACACGGAATTTATTTATTTGTTTTTGTTGGATAATAGGCATCCTGCATGCTCAAATAGGATCCTTTATTTACTGTTTACATATTTATAAACAATTAAATCTGCTAGACAGTACAGCAACATGGGAATACATCTAATTTATCTGTGCTTACTGATGTATAAATTCACTGCCATCTGAACAGCTTCATTAAAATGTCAGGGATGTTATGTGGTGACTTTGGTAGAGTCAGCCATGGATATAAAATATATTTACCACTGCTATGATTTGCAGCGCTGTTCATCTTTTAATCAAACAGCCTTAATATTTCCATATAAACGTACAATATATTCTATAGCAAGAGGAATGTCAATGAATGTTTAATAGTACTACTTTGCGATCCCATAAATGCTCTTATACAATCACCTAGTAAACACAGATGCTTTTACTTCTGGATAACGATATAGCAGAACAGTGGAAGTTTTAGAGAATGGTAGGATATAAAAGAACAAAAAAAAAACCTGCTAACTTTTATTGTAGAGGAAGGATTTTTTTTTGTAGCTGAGTAATGAGGATAGAAGCTGTATTGTTAAATTGAATACCAAATTTGCAGTGATTTATTTGATAATTAAACAAAGGCTAGTTATGCAATGTAGTGGCAATATACTAAACTCCTATTAGATACTTGTCATCTTCTTATCATATATTCTCCTCTTAGTCTTTCTATTTGATTATTTTTAATCGACATGTACAGTATGCTACATTACACTGCAGATGACAGCAAAGGAAAAGAAACACAATCTCAGTCTTCATTTCTGATTTTCGGGGCTACTAACAAGTAGGTGTGTGTAAAGACTTTTTTTTGTAGTGTCTAGGGCTGGGGAAATTCTCTTCTTCACCCGAAGATTGCTCACACAATCTGGCTGCAAATGAAGCAATAAATTCATAATCAAAACTTAAGAAGAATAAACAGTCCAACTTAGCCAACAAGTGACATGATCACCCAACTTGCACTGAAGTTCCATTGATCTTCTGTGTCATTATATACATTTCATTAATGTTTCTCTTCTCAACCTTTGTCAGATCATATTTCAGCCTGTCCCCTCATCTGGCCTTTGTTCAATCACATTTCATCGCTTGTTGTGCACATATTCTTCACCATGTAAGTTTTCTATTCTTGCTTTTGCAAACTTCCAAAAAAGATCATGTTTTCTCTCCTTAGATCGTTGGAGTTTTTCCACGTTGCAAAGCCCATAGCTTCTCTATACTTTTTACTTCATTTCACTCTGAATCTTTATCTCTCGCTAAAGCTTATGACGCTTTATCATTAAGCCTACTCTAGGTTTCTTGTTTAAAACCTATTTTCTGTATCTCTTCTATTCTAAAGTCATAATGTTTTTTGTAAGTTTATTCTATATTGTGTGATTATCATACTATATCCTAATCTACAATGATGCACTGTGATGCCTTGCTTGTAAAAGAGATTTTTTTTTTTACATGTACTGTATCTTACCATAATAAACATTTAATCAGATTCCTATTACTTTGTATTATGTGAGTTCTCTTTGCCCAAAAAATGAACCCATGTATTCTTTGCTAGTTTTGGGCTTTTCCCCCTGATTGTAGAATCTTAAATTTACTTGCTTTTTTTCGCAATCCATCTGGGGTAACTGCCTGTACTTCCTCTGTGTACTGCTCACCGGCTGATAAATTTTGTTTCATAATATCAAAAAAATTTAGTTTTAAGAATAAGGGTCAGATTTTTACTTTATCTATCTCGGCTATATGTTCAGACAGCGTACATGGATTCAGAACTCACTTTAATCTTCAAGATTTGAAGAAAATTATTTAGATAAAGAATTTTAATTGTAAATTGTACATGTATGTACAACACTCCACTTTTCACACAAGATGTTATACTAATCAATAATGCAAAGTACAAACATTTTCACTCATTTATAGAATTTTTTTAAGTATACAATACAATATTTGTTGCTATGTTTAAATATAAAAAAAAATCGATGACAAGAGAGAAAGGGAAAGCTGCATCTACAGGGTTTGACCTTGAAAATATTATATAGTAGCTTGAAAGGACATCTTATTTCTGTCTTTTCTATTACATTCACCCAGTGTGTACAGAAGAATCATCCTTCTTTTGCTGTCTAATGCTGACAAGACTATAAAGTGTGGGCCGTTGGCTGTCATGGGACACTATCTGTCACTCAAATGTGTTAGTAGTCATTTCCTCCTTCCATGCCTTGCCTGTCTATGGAGTATCTGATAACTTCATTAGACTGAGACATGCTTTTTCAGTCAATATATCGTATGTACATGGCTGGAAGTTTTTTTGGTCTCGCTGTTCTACAGACAGCGTCTAATCCACTCCCGTTCATTTGTCTATCTAAGAATATTGGTCCTGTGTGTGTGATGTAGGTGGTTTAGTGCAGGACACCTGTTAACTCATTCCTCACCATCACCACCTATGCACAGACCTTGTGCGAGCAGCGCACCTCCCCACCCCTCCCTGGCCTCAGGTCTTTGCCGGGCCTCCTTTGATTGTAGTGTTTAATGAGAGGCAGCCACTGCAGAGAGTGCAAGACAGGAAATCCATAACCCAGAGAACAGTAAACCCTTCCAGCCATTAATCACTGACAGCACTGCTCCTTCATGGCCTTCACCACTGACAAAAGCATGCCTTTTTATCATGGTTGGGAACGCACACCACGCCAAAACACAACACACAACAGACTTGATGCCTTTTCCCGTTAAATATCCCACAAACCGCTTTTGCCTTCACTATTATACATATATGTATCTTGAAATTATCCAATTAAACACGCTGCCTGAAGGGACGTGTTCTATGTCGAGTCAGCCTTCAAGAGGATATAACTGGAAAGAAATCCACTCATCTGTCTTCTTGTGCAGAATGGTATGTTATCAGAATAGTGTATTAATAGTACATTAGCATTCAGCCACACTCCACTTGTGGTTTAAATGGGTTTTTCAGCACAACTGGAATGTAAATGTACTGAGGATAGCATATGAAACTCTTTAAATATTATAGCGTGTTAGCTCATGTTATAATCTGGGTCTAAGTTTATTATTATTATTATTATTATTATTATTATTATTATTATTATTATTATTATTATTATTATTATTATTATTATTATTATCACTACTACTAGAACTGCTGCTAGAACTGCTTCTCGTACTATTCTTCTTGAAACCAGATTTTGTGTACAGTGGATTTATAGTGCAAATAGACTTTTATTTCCTTGGGGCACTTGGACACTATTGGAAACAAGAATTCAGGCCATATCTCAGCAATATGTTTAGGTATTTAGACCAGACTACCCAAATACTTTAACATTTGTAGGCGACTAGGGATGCTTCTGCCATTTCCTGAGAAACAGCTTCAAAAAAGGAATCACTTGAATCACAATTTACTTCAAAACAAAAAAAGAAAGGAGGATCTTCATCACATGTCAATGGAAGGTGCTTCGATTCTTTATTTGCCCCTAAGAGCTATTGTGTTGACATTTTTATTTGTTGCTCATGACATATTTATTTTTGCACTTGTTGTTTGTGTCTTCTAATTAAATATGTTGACAGATCTACAATTTTTACACCTAGGATTATAATTGATATTTCAGTGAGATTGAAGTCAACAGTTGTTGTTCAGACTAATGTTCCATTTAAAATGCAGTAAACTATCGAATCTGACACATACAGCATCTCCCAAAGTATTCTCTCCATGTAAATATTATACGTCAGTAGAGAATTCCCCAGAAGCACTCCAGCACTAAGATCACACAGCGAGTCATTTTGAGACTTCTATATTTCTCAGCTTCCACTTTGATCTTTTATCACAGAAACATGTTGTAAAACACCCTTTAGTGTAGAATGTTTTGATCTGTCCAAAATGTTTAAAAAAGGAGGCAGCAGAATGATAGTGAAAAGGAATTGTGTTGTACTGAAGAAATGATACATCTCCTCCACTGCAGCTGCTGAGAAATGTTTGCCAAATCTGATTACTGCATTCACCTGATGTCAGCCTGCCACCTATTTTTTTCTGGAAGTAAACAATGTTAGTGGCAGATAAGGCCCTACGCCCTTCTTTGAGTACATTTCAAGACAATTCCACAATAATGTAAATGTGTCCTTCTGCCTCCGGTGACCTATTATACACGATGTACATGATGGAAAATATCAGAGGAGATTTAAATTTTCGATTATCTGATGAGAGAAAGACAAAGGTCTACATAACAATCAAGCTCAAATGCACTGTACTGTGTAGACGTCATCCCCATAGGACTCATGGTCATGTTCCATTGGCTCAGCTGTATTGCATAAATTGGATGGCTGCAATGATACAGTAGCTTAGTCTTTGTGGATTTTCCTATTACAGGATTGTCCAAGCTTTTTATTTTTCAATTTGTTTTATTGCTTGTTCCTAAAGGCTCAATTTAAGAGCACTTGCTGGCTTTGGTTCCTGGAGCATGATGAAATTCTTTTACCAATATACCCTGTAATAGTGTTTATGCCTCTAAACCCACTTTCATAGTGAAAATCTTGGTTAGAGCCTCTGAAACCGATTATTAGAACTGAGATTTGCAATAGTAAGAAATTCATGTCTTTAGTAACCAACTCATTCTGTTTCAGGTTGCAACCTAGCCAGATTATGGATTCCTTGGAGGAGACAAACTCATTCGCATTTAACAACGAATACCCATAAAACCAGAATACTCAGCAGAAACCCACACAGAGAGACTATGCGAAATTCCACACTAAGTTTAAACCAATCAAACTATGGCCCCTGGAATTGTGGGTCAGGAATTGTACATGCTCCACCACCATCTTACCATGCAATAGTAACAATGCTAATTAAAAGGAAAAAAAATGTACAGTAGCCCAGGTGCATATAATTATGCACACCCACTCTTTCTTACAAGAACATTTATGATCCATTGTATTGTAAGGGCATCTCCTGTGCACAGCATGCTTCAGGTAACCCACACAGCTGTTTTATTTGGATTCAGGTCTGGGCTCTGTATAACTCATTCAAAAACATTCATCTTCCTTTGGTTAAGCCTTCTCAATGTTGATTTTAATGTATGCATGGGTCATTGTTTTGCTGAAATGTAAACTTCCTTTACATCTTTAGATTACTAGCAGACACCTGAAGGTTTTGCCCTAAAATAGTTGATATTTGTTGCTGTTCATGATTCTTGATAAATTCCCAGTTTAGGGTGAAGAAAAATAGCCTTAAAGCTTGATGCTGCCACCAGCATGCTTCAGTGTTATTATGGTGTTCTTTTGGTGATGTTCATTTTTTGTATGCACATATCTTTTAGAATAATTGAATTTGTATACCTTTTGGAATTGTTTTCATCAGACCATGACACATTTGCCACATGGTTTGGGGTGAGTTGGTTGAGTTTAAAGTTTTTGCTGAAAAAGGGCTTTCGTCTAGCTACCCTACCCCATAACCCAGACATGCTAAAAACTCCTTGGTAGCCTCCTTGCTATGTTTGTCATTATATAAATTTTGATGTCCTGTTCTTGGTAATGTCACTGTGGTGCTCCATTTTCTCTGTAAGTGATGAATTTATTTTATACCCTTTTTCTGATCAGTAGTTTTCAACAATTAAGCCACCATGCATGCAATTGAGCCACCATCATTTATAAGCTGTTTGCAGTCCATGACTTCAGCAGTGAGATTAAGTCAAGAAAAGTGACTGAAATTCTACAAAAATAGCTGACCTTCATTTTGGGTTAATCAGAATAATTTCCCCAGTTAGAAAAGAGTATGCACATTTATGCAACCAGATTATTGTAACTTTTCCCCCCAAAATGTTTAGTTTATTTGTTTACTGGGGCAATACACATTAATAAACATGGCTTAAACATCACCCTAAAAACAAAACCAGAGCATCTTACAAACATGTACACACCCACTGAAAAATATAAATAAAAAAAGTAAATACAAGAAAATACTAATACTTGATACTCTTAATACCTTTTATTTCACATAAACTACTGAGCAAAAGTAATGATTTGGATAATACAGCCTGCTTTTATGACAATAAATTTGAAATACCTTTTTATTTAGACAACAAAACTATGCAACCAAGTATGTTTGGTCATGTGTGTCATCATCACATATAAAACAGTTATATGTGCTTTCTGTACATTATTGTATCTTAACCAATCACCACAGGCTGTAATTCACATGTGTCCTGTGACAGGCTGTTTAGTGAGATCAGAGTCTGTCACATATGCCAAACAATTGCCAAAGGCTTATCATACAGGTGTCTACATTATAAGTTATCAAAATAACATGAGCGGTTTTGTTTTTGTAGAATTACTACAAAATATGATAAGCCTAAATGATATTGTATATGCATATTTTGTATATTTTATATGGTTTCTGATTTTTTCTGACTCCTGTCAAATGAATGTGATGTATTTAATAAGCAGTGTACAGTATATTATGTGAAATGCCATAGAAAGAAGCATTGAGGAAAAGTTAACAGGGTCCTATTGTATGAGGAAATATGCAGGTACTGCAGTAGGGACTGCTATTAAAAGTGTTTTCATATGTGAAGTGATGAGTCACATAAAAGTGCCTCAGAAGTGAAAATGAATGTACTATATTTCTAAAGACTAAAGTGAAATTTATCAAAAGCAGGTACATTCAATACTAGAAATTTTTTTTAGTAAAATATTTGGTGCATTCAAAGCAAAGATAATTCTAATAAAGACAGAGATAAATATAGACAGAGAATGAGGCCAAATCGGGTTTTATTGTTTCATCTAAAGTGATGTTTAATTTGTAGGCTATCTTTCATTAAGCAATGGTAAGTGACGTGATTTTAATGCAGAACCAGGAACAAATGATCATTGCAATGATATATGCAATAGACAAGACAAAAATCCCCAACATTATAACATGATATTGTGAACAAAGTGTATGTTTTGGAATGAAACACACATTTTGGAGATAATTAAACAGCAGGGAATTGAAGGGGTTGTCTGTAGGGATGTCTCAGTAGGCATCATCCTTTTATAATGATCAAATCTGTTAATGATTCTATATCATGTACGTTGTGAAGCTCAGAACTATATACACTACAGAGCAGTGGCAGTGAAATAGAAGAAAGACAACGTTTCATGGTAAAGCTAGACATATTTTTCAATGAAATAATATTTTGAAACTGCTTAAGTTTTCTTGTATGAAAAAAATGCCATCTCAGTATATTGAAGCCCAGCCACCAGGTTAAAGTAATTGCATTATATTGTATAAATACATATGCAGTAGTAAACCTGGTTTCTTTAACTTTTTACCTTTTCTATATTACTGCTGTAAACTCTATGTCTCATGAATAGAATGTAGCTTTTGTGAGTATCAGAACAATGGCAGCTAATGGCAAAATCAGCAAAGTGAAGCCCACATTCAAACAGCTGAGTAAACCAATGGACTCTGATAATACAGCCTGTTGTTTCTACAAGAGATTTGAGACACTTATTTATCCTATTAGAAGACAAAGGAAGGTAGCTAAGCTTGTTTTTTCAAGTGCAGCGTAATCATATTTAAACAGTTATATGTGCTTTCATTAGCATTTCTCTTTCTATTCATCACTGCCTTACAACCAATAATAGCATGCTTTAATTCATGTGTACTTTGTATAGATGTATAGTCTATATGACTGTATAGATAAAAATATTAGCCCAGAACTGGCACAGCTTATGCGTTAATCAATAAATTATTGTCAAATTACAAAAAAGAGACAATACTGTGAAGATTTACCAAAAATAGTATTTTTTATAGACATGTATCTGAGGCTTTGAATGGACTTTAAACTAAGGATCAGAACATTTTGTGAACTGAAAATATTGTATTATTAAAATTTGCTTTATGACCTTTCTAGCACCTTTTCTCTGCTTTCTCTGGTCATTTGTTACTTAAATGTTGCTTATGTGTCTATAGAAACAGTGAAAACTTACAAAACAAGACCACATGCCCCATAAAGCATGTATTGATATGTAAAAAGATAAGAGGTGAATAGTTGCACCAGTGACAGTCAGACTTACCCTACATAATGACCTCAATTGATTTCCACTAAAACATTTGCAACTCTTTACTATGCCAGACATTTCATTGCACAAAACGACAGCTTCTGTAGAGGCCCCTAATTAAACCTCAGATGTAGTTTTCACTTTTGTGCTGGGTAATTCAAACATTATGATTTTTTTTCCCTAATAAGTTTTTTCAAATCATCGTTCTGAAAAAAAAAAAAAAAGGAAATAAAAGAACAGGAAATAAAAGAACAGGATGATGAGGGGAAAAAAAACAACAAAAAACTGGACACGCCTGAGCTGGTAGACAATATTCTCGGCGCTGTCCGTGGTGCTGCAGCAACCACGCCCCTCCCAGCTTTCCGACCCCGCCCACCTCCATCAGACCTCTAATGGAGCAGATCACGTGACTGCATGTCTCCGTGTGCTGACGGTGCCTGGCGAAGCTCGGCTGAGAAAACACCTCGACCGCAAAACACCGTGCGGGATCTTCTCTTTTACATCCGTGCGAAGTGTAAATAATTTTGTACCGAATGAACTGTTTTGTACACGATTCTAATGCGGTATTATTGGCTCTAAATTTCTAAATCCATCTGCACTTTTAGGGGGATCCGCATACAAAATTGCGCCTCTCTGATTTCTTTTGCGTTTCCGAAGCTGTGGTATTTTTCAGCCAGATTAAAAACAAAACGAACACAGAAAACAATCCAGATTGATGCGGAGATCTACACGCCTCGTCGCTGAAGCTGGCATATCAAAGGATCACACGATGGACTTTGTCTCAAGGTAAAAAGCACTTCCGTTTGCATTTGTCTCAGGTTGTGTGCAGTTGTTTTTCAGCACTGTGCTTTCTCAAGAGAAATGTCTCCGATCTCCATCCAGCCAAACGCATGGCAGAGTAGTGTCAGAGCTGTGTTTTATTAACTCTGGCTTGTATGTATTCCAATCCTCACTTTACAGTGTTTTTTTTACGACCGACATGTGTAGTTTTGCGCATTAATTGACGAAACCATATATTTCCCTGCTCTCCATCATTTGTTATCTATCGTACAGCAGCAGCTCCCAGACAGAGGCAGGCTGAGAGATCCAGGGCTTTGCACTCTCTTTCACCTAAAGATGTAGAATTGACTAATCCACCTGCACTGATTTCAATCAGAGCATATGAGACATTTACAACACCCGGTTCTGTTTTGTATAACGGTTATTTTCAGAGACGCTTCACAACGTGTGCATGACGCAATTTCGTGAGAATTTTGGACCACACGCGTTTCCGTTATGATATTTCAGAAAAACGCTCCGTTTCGTTTGTTTCATTTAATCAGACACGTATTTAAATCCTACACGTATAACCACTTAGTCACCAGTGCACGGACATTACTGCTGTTTCTAAGAGTTAAGGCGTCTCGTGTGTGTGTGTGTGTGTGTGTGTGTGTGTGTGTGTGTGTGTGTGTGTGTGTGTGTGTGTGTGTGTGTGTGTGTGTGTAATGGCGCGTCCTATGCTTTATGGGGGCCATCGGAAAGACTGGACTCTGATCTCGCTAAACAGCCGCCGTGTAAACCTGACACAGTACACACGGGAATTAAAGCGCGTAATGATTGGCTGGGAGGCGGTGACGGACAGCCCGAGGGCAGGACAGCATGCGGTGCCGTTATGCGGGACTTAAACGGGAGACAAACACACATGCGCGCACGTACTAACGCGCGCTGTGTCCAAAAGGTCGAGGTCTAACTTTGACCAGAACACTTAAGAAATATCCGGATACGAGGCAAAATTTAAACATCTAGCTTTAGTTGTTAGAAAACAAGATACACTGCCATACTAAATGACAGACAATACAGTGCGCCACTAGAGGTTACCATAGTTACTAGAGGTGGCGTAATGTTTTCTAAGATTCTACACTAGTTTCCTTCACTAATATAAAACTAAATGTACACTGTTTGCAGCGTATTGCTCTGTCTAAACGTTTCTCTACTGCTAGAAAACGTGAGGGGAAAAGTGGCACTAAGTTAAAGGTGAAGCAGAATCTCTAAGCAACCTGTATGGTACAAAGCCCCTGGAGTCTATCAAGCTTTTTTCCTTTTCACTAGTGGATATTTCCGTAAGATTGAGAGAGAGAGAGAGAGAGAGAGAGAGAGAGAGAGAGAGAGAGAGAGAGAGAGAGAGAGACACGTAGCAGTGACGCATTTGGAATCTCTCTTTATATGCTGAGCATAATTGCATTAGGAGCTAACACATTTGTCCATTTTCTCCTGTTGCTAATGAGCAACTAGCTCCTAAATGCAACATATATCATGTTTTTTTTTTTGTATTTTTTAAAGGTAACTGTAAAAAAATAATTAATAGAAAACCTGAAAACTCATATACAATCAATAATCATGTGAACGTGACTTCACAGCTATGTGTATTATTAACATAGTTTTATTAATTATGTAGGCTATGTTAAAAAGTTAAAGTGTTCATTTTAAAGTGTTAAATAGAAAAGCTGATTTGTTTTTGAACAGTGTAACTGAATAGTGTTAATTCTGAGGAGCCTTTATACAAAAGTGAATTTAAGACAATTAAATGACCAAAAATACCAAAATATCTCAGTAGAATTTTATTTATATATATATATATATTCCCTTCAAACACGTGAGTAATGCATTTGTGAATGCATTCATCACATAAGCTGTGAAATGTAGAGTACAGACTGTGGGGTGTAGAGTACAGACTGTGGGGTGTAGAGTGTAGAGTACAGACTGTGGGGTGTAGAGTGTAGAGTACAGACTGTGGGGTGTAGAGTGTAGAGTACAGACTGTGGGGTGTAGAGTACAGACTGTGGGGTGTAGAGTGTAGAGTACAGACTGTGGGGTGTAGAGTGTAGAGCATAGACTGTGGAGTGTAGAGTATAGAGTATAGACTGTGGGGTGTAGAGTATAGAGTACAGACTGTGGGGTGTAGAGTATAGAGTACACACTGTGGGGTGAAGAGTGTAGAGTATAGACTGTGGAGTGTAGAGTATAGAGTACAGACTGTGGGGTGAAGAGTGTAGAGTATAGACTGTGGGGTATAGAGTACAGACTGTGGGGTATAGAGTGTAGAGTATAGACTGTGGGGTATAGAGTGTAGAGTATAGACTGTGGGGTATAGAGTGTAGAGTATAGACTGTGGGGTATAGAGTGTAGAGTATAGACTGTGGAGTGTAGTGTACAGAATGTGGAGTGTAGAGTATAGACTGTGGAGTGTAGAGTACAGACTGTGGAGTGTAGAGTATAGGGTACAGACTGTGGGGTGTAGAGTATAGGGTACAAACTGTGGGGTGTAGAGTGTAGGGTACAGACTGTGGGGTGTAGAGTGTAGAGTATAGACTGTGGAGTGTAGAGTATAGACTGAGGGGTATAGAGTGTAGAGTATAGACTGAGGGGTATAGAGTGTAGAGTATAGACTGTGGAGTGTAGAGTGTAGAGTATAGACTGTGGAGTGTAGAGTGTAGAGTATAGACTGTGGAGTGTAGAGTATAGAGTACAGACTGTGGAGTGTAGAGTATAGAGTATAGACTGTGGAGTGTAGAGTATAAAGTACAGACTGTGGAGTATAGAGTATAGACTGTGAGGTATAGAGTGTAGAGTATAGACTGTGGAGTGTAGCGTATAAAGTACAGACTGTGGGGTATAGAGTGTAGAGTATAGACTTCAGGGGTTTGTGGTATAGAGTACAGACTGTGAGGTATAGAGTGTAGAGTATAGACTGTGGAGACTGTAGCATATAAACTACAGACTGTGGGGTATAGAGTGTAGAGTATAGACTGTGGAGACTGTAGCATATAAAGTACAGACTGTGGGGTATAGAGTGTAGAGTATAGACTTCAGGGGTTTGTGGTATAGAGTATAGACTGTGGAGTGTAGAGTATAAAGTACAGACTGTGGAGTATAGAGTACAGACTGTGAGGTATAGAGTGTAGAGTATAGACTGTGGAGACTGTAGCATATAAAGTACAGACTGTGGGGTATAGAGTGTAGAGTATAGACTTCAGGGGTTTGTGGTATAGAGTACAGACTGTGGGGTGTAGAGTGTAGAGTATAGACTGTGGAGACTGTAGCATATAAAGTACAGACTGTGGGGTATAGAGTGTAGAGTATAGACTTCAGGGGTTTGTGGTATAGAGTACAGACTGTGGGGTGTAGAGTGTAGAGTATAGACTGTGGAGACTGTAGCATATAAAGTACAGACTGTGGGGTATAGAGTGTAGAGTATAGACTTCAGGGGTTTGTGGTATAGAAACTTCTCAGCTCCTAAGCATCTTTAGTTAACACTACAAATTTTAATGATTTAAACTTTTTTCACTGGTTAAACCATTCAAAAAATAATTTATAATAATAATAATAATAATAATAATAATAATAATAATAATAATAATAATAAATGAACTAAATGTTGGCTGGTCATTATTTATCACTGTTGGTCATACCATTATTTACCTGAGTGTTTTCCATACATGTGTCATAAATATTCTATTTCTAAATTTAAGAATTCATTTTAAGAAGTTTGTTTCTTATTCTTTTCAGATTGCGGATCAGTATGACAAACTGGATGTGATTAGCGAGATTGTGAGCACTGAAGGCCCTACGGGGGCCTGAATTTTAACCTCACTTTGAGAAGTTTCTTTTTTCTTATTTGCATGATACTTGGCCAACACAATGACTATTAGTTAATCTATTTATTTGACCCATGGTGGCCTAATTTACTTGAAAGCACCGTGTATATATGTGACTTCCTGTGATGGATACCTTGATAAATGCTCAACTACAGTCTGTTAATATTCCATTTAAGGAATCTCAAATCTGCCTACATTTTTAGTAGATTTATTTAGAATTGTTCATATTTTAGCTAAACATTTGCTACATTGATTACAGTGGCTAATACTCCAGTTATACGCTGTTTACATTCACTAAGATTATCCAAATCGCAAGCCTTCTGTTTTTTTGTTTTTTTTTTTGAGAACAATGAGTAAAGGAAAATTAGCACGAATTTGTAGCTGTCACAAAGAACCCATTTCAGTTTTAAGACTGTAAAACTAAAACAATTAATTATATACCATTTTAGATTAGTCTTGTTATCACTTTTTTTGAATTCACCATGATCTTCTCTATGCGCAGTAGTGTGCATATAATTTGGATAGGCATGCTGGTTTGTTGCCTGGTTGACATAGGGGCTAGCATGGAGTTCACTGGTGCTGAAGGCCAGTGGGCGAGGTTTCCAATGTGGAATGCTTGCTGTGAAAGCGAGATGAGTTTCAACATGAAAACAAAAAGCTCACACGGACTTTTAGTGTACTTCGACGACGAGGGATTCTGTGACTTCTTGGAACTTTTGCTTCATAACGGTAGACTCAGTCTGCGCTTCTCGATCTTCTGTGCCGAGCCTGCTACTGTACTGTCCGATACTGCGGTCAATGACAGCCGCTGGCATGCAGTTACGGTGCGCAGGAATTTCAAAAACACCACTTTAATTGTGGATGAAGAAATCAAGTGGGTGGAAGTGAAGTCTAAAAGAAGGGACATGACTGTTTTCAGTCATTTATTCTTAGGGGGGATACCTCCAGAACTGCGATCAGTAGCCCTGAGGCTCACGTCTGCGTCCATCAAAGATCAGGTTCCATACAAAGGATGGATAACCAATTTGAAGGTGAACAGTTCGGAGCCGACGATAATTGGTAGTGAGGGGATCAACAGTGACATTTGTGAAGCAGACCATGTTTGCCTGAATGGGGGAGTGTGCAGCATTGTCAACGACGAACCCATCTGTGACTGCTCCGAAACAGGGTTCCAAGGGAAAGACTGCAGTGAAGGTAAGAGCCATTGTTATATTGTTGAAATTATTATTCTTAAATTGTTGTCTTTTGTTTGCCCCCGACATAGCCCTTTTCTTTATTTTGTTTTTAATACATTTGCACTAGTACCTCTGACAGAAGTGCATGTAACATCATGTTTGTTTCAGGCCTCCACTGTGGCCATTGTTCATGTTACATCACATGTTTAGATCAGCACTAAAGACCATTGTTAAGAGCAATAAGCATTTTTGTTGCTACAGCTTCTGCAGAGTGTTCATAATTCTTAAGACGTTATTATCGAATTGATTATCAATGATTCTTAGAATTCAATAACGAAATGTCACACATAGATCTAGTATATGGAAATGAATATCTAGCAGGAAATATGAAGGTACGGTGGAAATAATCCCTCAGTATCACACACAATAATGCACATAAATCCAAAAAAAAAGTGATGCAGTAAAAGGATTGAAGTAATATACAGTATATGGGAAGTTCTAAAGCTGGAAAAGAGAACAAACAAAAAAAAACCTTATAACATAATTCCCAGTGAAAAAGATACTGGAGTAAAACATTTATAAAATGACTCCCTGTCTTTTATCAAATCGCTGTCCTTGTTCTGTCCCTTCCTTGGTTATCAGTATTATTATTATGGTAGACATTTCTGTAGACATTTCAGTGTTTTTAGGCTGTTCTGGTTGGTGTCCAGTTATTGTCCCTCTTTGGCTTCCAATTACACTTTCGAAATTTGTTCCATCTTCTGTTTTTCCTTTTGGGCAATCCTCTCTGTTGATGGCTTCCATATCGGTTGTGTCTCAGGCTTGCGACATGCTATGTTGCCAAGGAAACTACATACCCACAGTGTAAATCTTGGCCTAGTAATCCAGAATGGGGACTGTACATGCGCTTCTTTTGTGAAAGGATTGTTCTCTGAAAATGAAAGTACAATTTGATGTTGCTGTAAAGGGTATTTTGAGCTCTCAGCATGGTATCGGAGCTTCATCAGCATAATAAATGGAGGATGTGCTGGTGAAATTGGGTGTGTTAGGGAAAATTTGCATACCACACTGTGACACACAATGTGGGATGACACATAAGCATTTTGTACACATAACACAAACTACCTTGAGACTGACAGTAAAATCATGATTCACAAAATTATTCAGTGTTCAGTTTTGCTATTTGAGACCCAGCATTTGGTCTTTGCGTAATGCAAAGAATAATCCATATGGCTGACAATAGTGGCTGCTTTTAGTACTGAATGAGTAAGTATGAATGAATCGTTAAAGAGTAGCATGATGATTTAATTTCAGAGATATTTCAGTGTCATTAAACTATGCTTTAAATCATCAAATTGAAATGCAAATGCCTTAGTTAATAGCACACCAAGAGCTTTCAGAATATTAGAGTCATACCTCATTACAGATTGAAAGATTGGCTTAGATGATGCCAAAGAACCATAAGAATAGTATCACCTTTTCCTTTATCTTGTACAATATATGAATATGATGGGCCATTGTTGCTATTGTTATCATGCTTTTCAAGCTAGGAAAGAGAACAGAAATACATTATACTTTATTCCTAGTGATAAAGATGCAGACGTAAAACATTCATTAAATGACTCTATGTCTTTTAAAGCATCTCTATCCTTATTCTGTCCTTCCTTTGGTTATTAATTATTGATGCAAGGGCCTTGAGCTGATAGAGAAGAAGGAGAAAGCATCTGTTGTCTCCACCTCCTATGGAGAAATGATGGTTTTCATCCTTATAGGCAAAGGCATCATTCAGAGGCCACCAGGTGGATTGTCTGGTTCTGTTTACAGTACGGAAGAAAATAGGTGGTGTGTGCATTTAATGTTTCCGATCTCAATGTACAAATGCTCAGTTATGCTCTCGACAGGCAGTTGTGGTAATGATATTCTTTAGTGAGGCAGGTGTTGGGCTCGCAGTGGGAAAGACAGCCCACACTTCAGAGAATAACAGTACTACACTTAATAAGATATTTTTGTGCTGCTGGGAATGCTGGGAACAAGGGGTTTATTAGGACATTTGTTTATAATTAATGACTACTACTTATGCTTTTCACTTCTTTCTTATTCAAATGTAATTGCCATAAAGATATGTATTGTCTGGGCATGTAATCTGCCTCTCATCAGCACGTTTTATTCATCTAATGTGTAAAATGTGTGTTTAAAAAGGCTGTTAGAAACCTGCAGTGTTTGATATGCATGGGGCATTTGGTTGTGAATAGTTTAACCAGTGATTATTTGTTCAGGCAGCAGTTTGATAATTCAGCTCTTATCTGCTTTGTTTAAACATCATGACGGTTTTGCAGATTGGAAGGGTTTAGAGAGGTAATATGTCATATCTTAAGGCTACATAAGCTGTGTTGTTTGTGCTTACAGTATTTAAGGATTGGAGCAATTTTGCACTTGTGCAATGAGACAAGACCAAATGAAAGGTTATTTTACTCTGCATATAAATCCCACCTGAGGTATCTCTAGCTCAGAGATTTGCCACCTTTCAGATAGAGAGATGTCAAGAGTGCAAGCATTGAAGGTATGCCTAGAATGAATCTATTTGGTTAGAATTATGTATTTAGCTAACATTTCTATCTAACTCCAAATTCTCTGAGCATTTGAGGTTTAAAAACCTTGCTCACAGATTCAACCGTGGGCTGCATGGGTGTGTTGGAATTTGATCTCACAACCTTTCAGGAATCCAACGTCTTAACCATGAGTCTGCTCAGTGATCAGCGAAATAAACACTACCGAATAAATATTTTTATGTTGTCAAGACAAATGCCTCTTGGACCTGAATGAAACTAGTAGATATCAACATCTCGTTCATTTAGTGTTATATTCAAAAGTGCCAATTAGAGGTAATTCTGTATTATCAATATTATGATATTCTCATTCAGAATCTCAATCAGGTTAAACTTTATCCTCTGAATACTATGATTTGCAGTCAGACAGATACATAGCAGAAAGAGATTTTTCTAAAGTTGGTATCTAAAGCACACAGACTAAGCCTCTCTAATCTCTCAGTGATAGTGAACGAGGGTATTAGAGAACGTACTGTAAACACTGTCACATGAATGGCTTCACTTCGGATTAGATTAGTTGATGGATGAAAATGGCTATCAGTCAGTTATAGCGAAGGCTTTATATCTTTGGGGTATTTTTGGTAAGTAATTGTGATGAGTGTTCATAGTTATATGTTTGTTATCTAGTTTCTGATACTATGGTGAGTGAAAACATTCTACTATGGAGAGTTAAATGCTCTAGTATGTGGGTGTATTCAGGATAATTATAACGGATCTTACAATATTAGTAAAAGACTAGTGGGTGCGGTATATTTACACTAACATACAGTATGTATAGTAGTACTATATTTATAGTAGATTATGGTTGCCATAGCTGTTCATTTGTTTCATTTACATTTACTCATTTGGCAATGTGACTTGCAGTTTAGCTGAGTAGATGAGGGTTAAGAGTATTGCTGAAGGACCCAACAGTGGCAGCTTGGCAGTGCCATGATTTGGACCAGTCCAGAGTCCTACCCACTGAGCCAATAACGGATAAAGTGTAGCAACAGTTATTTCAGTAACAGAATGTCTTGCCTTAGGGGTCCAACATACAGTGACCATGTTTGAGAATAACGCACTCTGACAGTCTGAAAAACACACAATTGAGAAGCTGTAGTCACTTACACAGGGCACTGTATGTCCATGCGTCACAAAGTGTTTGCACCATGCCTGCTCAAGCACACAATCACACTGGAGCCATTGTATATGCTTGTGCTCTCTGTGTGTAAATCTTGTCCTTTACCCTTATATCACAGCACTTTGCATGGACAGCACTCTAAACAGGCTGTCAGTTTGATGAGAGCCTACACGTCTCTCGCTCTGCTTGGATTCTGCAGTATTAGAGTGAAGCTACATAATCCTGATATGCTAGTCAAGACAGCGTAGACCTGCCACAAAGGTTCAGAGAGGAACCGCTGTTCTCTTTCATATAGATGCAAGTGAAAATAGGATTAGCGATGTACAATGAGCTTTATGCACGTATTGTAAAAGAGATAATGGCCCCACTTAGGTAGTAGTGGTCGAGGCAAAGGGTGGATGTGAACATAAAATCAATACTGCACACTGTAAAGGATGTCTGTTTTTTATTAGTTCTCTGTGTTCATCCCTTAAATATAGTAGCTTTCCTTTTCCTAAATTTGCACACATCATTTATCGTAAAACGATTATTCAATTGTCACTTTGCAAAGATATTCCCATTATTCAAAATCTCTGTCACAAGAGGACACAGTAGGTGTAGGTCTGAGAAAACATACTCCATCCTGCACTGCAGCACCTAAACAGCTTCAAGTTTCTTTGTCATTATTTACGCCATGGCACCCTTTATGTTTCTGATTATTCATTTATTCATCAGCATTTTTGTTCTAGTGGCAGTTTTGGTGCATGCAATTTGTATTTGGTCGAGCGGAGCAGACTGCGGCGGTAAGTTTTGGGTCATTGTTCCCCTTGAGATGCAAAACAACAGAGGTAGGCCTGGATGCTTTCAAAAACACTACAAGATGATAGACGTGGCATTTTAGGGAGACTTGGATCACAGGGCCTGCCCAGAATCAGGCTGGCCCAAGGAAACAGTGGTTTGTGTTGAAAGAAAGCATGACTGTCTCTATTCTCAAGGTAATGTACATTCATTAGAGAAGGAAAAATAAGGTTAAATATAGTCAGAAAACATTAGTTCTTATGATGACTATATGCAGTAATCCATCACAGTACAGGTACTGTACATTTTATTATTACTGACTGACTGACCAGATTTGTTTTCTCTCAGTAGGTGTATGCTGCATCACCTTTTTTCTTTATCTAGCTTATGCATGGCTTATGACTAAGCAAATTATTCTCTAGAAATCATTCCGAATGTTCTGCTTTTAGATGACAGTTTTCCTTCAACATCCTTTTGAAAATATTTATCTTGAATAAACATGAATTACTTCATATAAATTCATTCCAATTTATTATGCATTAAAGCTGCATTTCCATTGAGAGTTTTTGAATTAATTCTGATATATTAACAGTTAATCATCACAAATCGATCACTCGAGTTTTGTATTCAAGTCTTTAACTTCTTGCATGTTTGTGCATGCTCTCTGACATAGAACAGTTTCAATACATGGTTAATTTGCATTAAAAACATTCTTTTACTAAGATTTTTATTTTTTTACCAAAATTATTTAAACCAGGAAGACTTATTTCAGATTTGGCTTGTGTTTGTTTTGAATTTGACTGAATTTCTACATTTATATTGAAATGTGGAGCTTCCTGGGTGTGAAAGCAGTGTTATTATGCACACGGGTGCAAAGACAACAGGGCACATTCCCTACTGCTAATGGATCCCAGCTGCTGAGATGAGGAAGTATGGGAATAGCAAAAAGGACACGACAGGAAAAAGCAAGAGTATTTCAACAGACAGACTGTAATTGGGCAAGCAATGAAAAAAGTCTCCCTGGTTGAATGTTCATCGAGTTCAATACGCTAATGACAGTTAAGAGTCTGGACCTTATTCAAAGTTAGAATCGGATATTGGAGACTCAAGGAAATGAGATCGTGTGGTTTATCCTTCATGGCAGCATTTGTTTTGGCTTAGGCATTTGCACAGGATGATAAGACGCATGTAGCTTCGGTAGTCCTCAAGGTTGGGCCACCTTCTAGCCTGCATGCCTCTTAATCAATGTCTTCCTCTTTCTCTCCACGCCTCGGCCGGTCCTCCAGAAGAGGTCTACGTTGGAGGTGGGTACACCTACACACTTCTATTCTCTTTTCATTCTCAAGTCCCCTTTGCCATATACTTCTCTCTATTTCCATATCTCAATCTTTTCTTCCTGAAATATGCTGAATGTAATTTTTTTTTAATCACTATGGGGGCTCAAGAACGGTAAGTAAATCCATTGTTTGCCTATTGGGGACCGGAATCGTCTTGGAGGTTAATTAGAAGGTAAAAGGTATAAACATTTCCTTCCATCTTTATCTTTATGTCCATCGCTTAATGTTGGTTTCGGTCAGAATGCCCAGGAATTGGCCTCTGTCCTGTGTTTTCTAACATATGCGGAACAAAATAAGAGAAAATCGGTTCCTGCTTAGTGTGTCCAAATTGCACCAACCTAAACCTGCTTCTGTATTAAAGAGGCTCTGTTTTTATCTCTTCTAGTAGCTCTCAAAGAGATAGATGTATACTCCCAAACGCATGCAATAAAAATGCACTCAGAAATTCAAAGGAAGCAAAATACTGTCAATTTTCCTAAAAAAAAAAAAAAAAAAAGTATCATGTGCTTCAGGGACAGAGGGTAAGTACTGGGGACAAATCATATTTTATATTCCCGGCTGGTGGTTCAAACACTCCGTTTAGAGTCTAGACGGGTAAAATATGTGCTCTATTGTAATTCATTCCTTGGAAGGTATTGAATCTTTTATGTATATAGGAAAGGGCACAATTTACAGGTGATATTTTGTGAAAGATGAAATGGGAACTGCTGGTTTTCATTTTAGACGTAGATATCCGATGACTGATAGACTCATGTTTATATTCTGCTGAAATAAATATCATTTGAGTTTATTTTATTCCTGTGTATAACACTTACTAGGGATGTTTAAGTCCTATTTATGTATGTATAAATATCTTCAGGTGTCTAGTCACGATAATATTGTTATCTGTCAGAATTCCATAATCGTATTTCTGGGAAAGGTTGACTAGCTGGAGGGAATGTTTGATCTCTGACAACAAAAACTGATTCTTTTATAGATTTGTCCCTTACAAATGTGACAGATAAAGCACCACAACCGTCAGGTTGAGGAAATGCTTCTTTTTTTTTTAGCTTTCCCAACACAGCCACTCTCCCCCTTACACCCCCTTTCCTTGAGATTGTAACACACCCCAGGCCTCACAGCTCAGGCATCCTGCTTTCACAAGATGCCTGCATGTCAATGTGACAGAAAGCTTCCACATGATCCCGTTCTCTGTGCTGACTGTGCTCTTGTCTTCCCTTAAGGTCTTGCGCACCTGATGATGGGCGACCAAGGTATGAGTTTTATTCCTATATCCACCCTTTTTGCTGCCATTTCCCACCCTTTCCTCCATCATTTCCTCTGCCTCTTTCGCTCTTTGTGCTGATTCCTCCTCAAATCGCGTCACTGCTGGTAGGGATCTACTGGGCCTGCTTTCTTTCCGGCTTGGCACTGACTCAATGGATGGTTTGGTCTTTTTGATTAATTTATTAATTTCTCTCTTTCCAATCCTCTACTGTGGTATTTCTTTGAGTTTATTTATGATTTCTTTTCCTTTTCAGTCGTCTGCAACTGATTGCTATTCCATTGTTGCTTGCCAACCTCATTTTCATAAAGAAAAATAATGCTTTGAACATGTTGGTTGGGCTGGAGATTGAAGAACATCTCTCGAGGGTTTGTTTGTTCTTTATAAATGTGCTAGCATGTATTCTCAAGATGCAAAGCAGGAAAGCATTAGCTGTCTGTTTAATATTCATGCTTTCCCTCCATCTCTCGCGCCATCAAGTCTCGGCATGTTCCTCATCTGGAAGCTTCCGTCTCTTCTGCCTGCCTCCTCTCCTGTGCCCTTAATGCATGGAGCTAGGTCAAATGTTAACCTTTCATATCCTTATTCTAAATCTTACATAAGTTCGTGACTCTTACAGTTGCTTCTTTCCTCTCCTTTGTATCGCCCCTGTATCTCTCTGGAATTTCTCTTCACGGAACCATTATGTCAATATCCTAGGTAAAAGTAAAGGTACATAATGTTTTTTATTTCACCATAATATATTTCATGGTATGATTAGCTCTTGCTCTAAGCTTTTCATGTATATTCCTGTATCTGTGGCTTTATACATGCATCTACACTTTGTGTGGGTTTTTTTTTTTCTGGGTATTCTGAGTTGCTCTGATTTATTGTGTGATGTGTGATGTCGTGACAGTATGCCCAGTGGGCTGGAAGGTAGGTGTGTACTGCTGTGGAAATGTTTATGCCTGGTTGCACGGGGAAAATGCAAAATGGGTATTCACTCGGCTTCGGGTTAGGGTGAGATATGTCGTGTTCAGTAAAGAATATTAGAATAAAAATGACTGACACACCAGAGAGAGAAGTGAGTTTAAGCAGGGAACAACCAACACAACAAACGGCAGCTTATACAGTGATTGTACAAATTCAGTCCTATTATTAAATTCTATTATATATTGTTTAGTGAATTTTAGCGAATTTCTCATTACATCTGATTTACTGACCGTCACCAAATAATAAAAATGGTGATAATGTATATAAATGATATGGCATGCACTGTTTTTTTTTTCTATATAATAATAATAATAATAATAATAATAATAATAATAATAATAATAATAATAATAATAGACAATTTAGTGTACATCATCCAAATGAAATCTTTGATACGGAGTAAACTGAAATACATACTGTACGCCACTGATTGTTTTCACATCTTATGAACAGGTAAGGGTTTTCCACCAAAGATTTTCATAGCAGTTTAATAGATTTTTCTCAGACTTTCACCACCTTCTTATAATCCTAAAAGAATTGACATGGATTTTATTTAGCGGTGCTATTTTTATCCTGTGATAATGAACTGCCACTTTGAAGAGCGTGTTCCTGCTGAGGTAAGTCAACACATTACTGACCCTGCTGCTCACTCTTCTTTCACTGTGGGTGCCCTCGTCAGAGCCACTGCATGCTAGACCTCACTGCCTTTACTCAGCACTAGGGCACAACACACACTCTCACACATGGCTAAATCTCAACTATGTCATTTATATGGATGTGAGAGAGTAAAATGCTGTGCCTGGTGAAGCAGGTAGGTGCACTTTATGTCTTTTATTTGAGCTTGGCTGCTCCTGCCTTTGGCTGGCTAATACAGAGTTCATGGTCTTTTAGACTTTATGTTCAGGCCACCAGTCTGTCTTCAGTTTTCTACTGCCCATGGGTGATGTAGCGTCTAAAAATAAAGCTTCCCTTAAAGCATCCGAATGCAATTGTGGTGGCGTTTGAAATTTTGCTAATTCTTATTTTCCTACTGTAGAAGATTTTTTTTCTTGGAGATTGGTCCTCATCAGTGTGTAAAATGGAGTGAAATGGTGCATGTTAGTATCCCCTGCTCGCCTGGTATGAACTCATTCTGTCTATAATTGAATTGAAATTGATTGAAATGAATTTAATTTAATGTCTTTAATTGATTTTTCCTTTTCATTTTTTCCCCCATAGTATTTATTTATTTTTGCTAAAGATATAAGAGTTTTCAAATGTTTTCAAATGTTGTGGGGTAGCATTTCTTTAATTCTGTATGTTTTATCATGTGTCCCAATGAAAATATTAGGACAGTCAAGCCAATTTAGCAATAATGTATTCAAGTTTCAATATAAAAAACGGACAGAATTTCTAAACTGAACCCATAGCTAAACCAAACCCTAAATAACACAAATGGCCAAAGTTTTATAAAATATCTTTCATTAGCTTTACCTGGGATTGCCAAGCATCAACAATACTACAGCCACTAGTACAGTCGAGTTGTGTTTTGATGTTAAAAAACATTTTTTCTTCTAATTTCATAGGTTTGTCACCTTAGAATTAATAATGAAAGGTTTGCCTGACTTAAACTTGATTTCACCAAGAAAAATATAACTAGATTTGCAAAAATGTCATTTTTGCAGCATAAGATATACGCTGTAGTTATGATTTACTACTGTTATATTTCCGAGCCATATCTGGGTGACTCAAAGGTATGCTCTAAACAGGCTTAAGAGGGTCATCTTTTAGTGTCCTTGCTTCTAGCCAGAGAAGCGATCTCTCCATTTATGTGAACAGGTCACCTTCAATAATCAGCTTAAGCGTCTGCCCTGTGCCCTTGAATTCATAAAGCATCAGATTTATGCATCATTAGGTGAATAAACTCCAAATTTCCATTAAAATATGCAGCGAGCAGCAAAGGTGGAGTGTGTTTCTGACAGATTGGGCTTGTCTTCTCACTGCAGCTTGTATTTCCATCGTTCTTATGTTAACTTGCTCAGGGGTAGATGAAAGATGTGTCGTAACTTGGGTGGCATGTAGAGGGCTGGCACCTCTAATTGCTGCCATTTTAGATGAAGTGGTTCTGAAGCTGTAACTCTGCTCCAGGCCCTGTATGGTTCACAGATGCTAGTGCACCATCTTCACAGAAGAATTCTTTAAGTATAATTGACAAAGTGGAATAAGAAATAGCAACAAATTTGGTACTTATAGCAAATCCTCAGGATTGTCCCCTTTGTGCATGTGTAAATGAGAAACTCTACTAAAATGGTGTAGTTTCTCAAAAAGTCTCACTTGTATTTGTGTCGCAGCCTTATAGACATCATTTCTTGTGTCTTTTCTAAATAATGATGATAAATTTGCGCATTGTGAATCTATTTTCTGGGGAAGTAGCTTTCCAGATGTGGTCCTGCCCCTGATGACCCTGATTACAAAAAGGGAGGAAAAGAAACCTGGCGTGACGTGTTGATCAATACGTATTTAAAATCCCATTATGTCTGCCATTGCACCATGGATGCCTCATTAATGTAATTACAAAGGCAGAATGGCCTCTTAAATTACTGCAAGACCAAGTCCTTTGCTGACTTTCCAGATCCATTCACATGGGACTGATGTCATCAAGTGATGGAGAAATGCTTTTATGAATGTTACCGTGATTTGTTTTAATTGCAATTAAATAAATAGATTCATTTGATTACTGGTCATAAAAGAAAATGTGGTGAAGGCTATACTGGTATTTTGACTGCTGATGACATTCCTGAATTAGCATGACCTTAGCTAGACCAGTAATTCAAACCTTTACAATGAGTTTGAAAAAGTGCTGATTAAACAACTTTTTTTTTTTTTTTTTTTTAATCTAATGGTACAGTAGTACATGCTTCACAAGGTCACAAATTCCAGTTAAAAAGCACATTTTTTGCAGGGTATTGCAGGTTACAACTATTCATCAATCACCTATTCAGTGCCTGGTCCTAACTTCATTATTCACTGCCCATTTAAAGGAAAGTTCAAAGAACAAGAGCTCTAAAGATGTGGTGCCAAATGGAAATCCTGTAGCTCAAAATGGGCAAATTAACACATTATTTCAATACAATTCAACGTGTAATAATATTAATTGACTTTTCAACTTTATTGTCATTATACGAACGCAGTGCATCACAGCATAATTAAATGATTTCTTACAGCTCTCACTAATAAAACACATGAAAAACATAGCAGTACAAAAATAAGAGACAAAAAAGTAGTTGCTTCACTATAGAAAACGCTCATTCGTGTCAAACAGTGCAAGACAATAAACGCTGCAATAGAGGAAGTACACCTAATGAAAAAAAGGTATTATGACAAACTGTAACTTTTGTAAAGGGAGAAGTGTTATAGTTTACTGTCTATGCGTTACTGGGTATGCATGGCAATTTGCAATTTTTGAAGGAATACCGTGTTTATTGTGTCATTTATTGCCCAAACCATTTAGATCTGGACATTCTTTCAAATTGGGTATCTTTTCATTCCATAGTTACAAATAGAATCAATCTAAAGACTAGAATTGAGTTTGGCTGATATGTTACTTGAGATATACAAGTAATAATAAAAAGAACTGTGGTATTGACATCACAAAATAGTCTCAAAAAACATTTTATTTGAGATTGATAGGCTTGCTATATCAGAAGCTTTTTCTCCTGATGGTCACTGTTACTGGGAGCAGATAAGCAGCTGTTGTAGCAGTTCTATCACTGAGACACTTATCAGGTGTGCTCTCTGTAACATTCCTTAGGGTCGGAAAACAGACCGAATCATAGTTTAAATAATGAGTGATGAAAAAAGGTTTTTATTATTATCACAGGAATAAGAACAAACATGAGTACATTACATTACAGACTGAGCTGCTGTTCAAATATAGATATAAATACAGATATGAAGGAAATGCGCTATTGATTTTGTGTGTGTGTGTGTGTGTGTGTGTGTGTGTGTGTGTGTGTGTGTGTGTGTGTGTGTGTGTGTGTGTGTCTGTGTCTGTGTCTGTGTCTGTGTCTGTGTATCTGTGTGTGATCTCAAAAGGTTGCCAGAAAGGCAAGGTCATATACAGGACATGTAGGAGGTGTTCATTAGGACTGGGATTAGGGATTATTTTAGGAAAGAGAACCAAATTTAATTTGCTAAACACTAACAAGAAGAAAAACATATCCCTCACACATCTCTGAGCCCATGATGAACTTTCGTGATGTAGCTGAGATTGAGGAATGGTTAGAGCCAGAACTCCATGCTGACACTACTGACAGTTTAATCTTTGGAAACTTTCATTAAAAAAAAATACTACTTATAATGATAATAAAAGAACTCTTGTTAAGGTCTCACCTACTTTAGGCTTAAAGGCGAATACAGATCCAAATGTTTGGAGCACTAAACAGATAAAAAGACTGGCAGTGTAATATATCACTAATATATCACAGTGAGCCTCGGGCATATAATGCTGATTTTTTTCCGTTTTTTCCCCCCTTTTAGCGCAGGGTTTAATGTCGCATAGGCCATATTTCGTTTTATTTCGTTTCCTTTTTGACCCCATCAAGGAGCAGCCAGACAGGCTTCCAACAACCAGGCAGCAGATGGATAAAATAGTTTGAATATTACCCTTTATCTTGCTCTGATCATTGTTAATGAAACGATTTTCTCATTAAATTCCTATAATCAAATTAAAAAGTAATCAGCTGATGTCTTTCTGAGTTTCTTTGGATCAGGGTTCTCATTTGGATAGATGTAATAATTTCCTAATAGGTCAGACTGGCCGCCACAAGGTACTTTGGGTCTTAAATGTCATTATGCCTTTCCTATTCTTAATAGAATGGAATTTGAATTCAGCACTGACATCAACGGGCCATTAGGCTGAACATGAGTGAACTGCATTTTTAAGATGGTGATATAAAAAATAATAGAAATTAGAAAGCTGAACATCTCTAAAAAAAAAAAAAAAGATTCTTTTTAGATTTAGATGTTATTAGTATGGTTCATTTATTTACTCATTGTCTAATAAAAAACTCTGGAATACACCTGGAATTAATGCACACATCCTGTGGATTTTTTGCAGTAAATATTATTCCATAACTTTGCATATGCTGATGTGTGCATTCTTTTGCTGCCTTATATAGGACGGTGGAAATGAAGGAGCTAATTGTTAAGTGATTTTTTTTGCTGCCAGTATTTTTGCTACCAGGTCAGGCTATCTTCAGACACCCTACAGGCTAGGGTATGCTCGGATTCAAGAGTGATGAAGAGTGTCATTACTAGTGTTCACAGATACCCTTGTAATTTCAGTCAGAATGCAAATAGCCCAGTGTGAAGTATTTCTTAAACTAATACCTGATAAAAGAGTGTAAAATATAATCCAGTACAAAAGCAAGTAATCATGCATGATGAAACCAAACACACAAAGCAAAAAGGCTCTGGAACAACTGGCAACAAATGGGATGGAAACTCAGAGCAGTGTGGGCAAAATGAGAATCAAGGCTTAAGATGTACATATCCTTTTGGGTGCACATTGCCCTCAGCTGTGGGATGACAGGATGACACAGACTCAAGAGGGTAACCCTGAAGACAGAACTGGATAAACTGATTAGATATGATAGAAGTCCAAAATTAGTTGTGCCTCAAGGATCCAGCACTAGTCCTTAGAGCCATACACCTCCTGGCACCGCATACACAGACAATTCCAGTAAGGTGTTGATAGCATAGACGAGTGTACCGTACCACTCATACACTCCGGTCATTTTGGCCTGTCTCGTATCTTTTACAGTTGAGGAAGCAAAATCAGGAAATATGTGAGATGTCATGTAATTTAGGCGTCTTTTCACTCCAGAAAGACCCATTAAACAAATCAAGTCTGAATAACAACTTGGGCTCATGTTCCCTCGAATCAGTGCCTCTTCTGCCAATTGCATACCCATATTATCATATCCTAGATCATGGTTTATTCTTATTTTACATATTTTTTAGCTGGATTTTTTTTTTTTTTTTTTTTTGTCTCTCAGAAGAATCTGTGTGAATACACTACAGACCAAAGTAAGCAAACCTTAAAAAATAATTTTATCTACATATCTAGATATAATAGGCGGTATTTTGTTTGGACGAGATGTCTGCAGTGACAATCTACTAATTTTATATTAAATTTTATATTTAATATTAATATTTTATATTATTATTTGAAAATAAAATATTGCCATTTTACTACACCCCTAAATATTTACACAAATTATTCAAATATTTCTACATGTTTGACAAAAAGAGAATTAGAAGTGTTAAATTATTCATCCATCCATCCATCCATCTTTGGTAACTTTATCCTGGTGGAGCTGGGCTTTCCTGGGTTCAAGGCAGGAATTCAACATACTGTAAATGGGATGGAAGTCACACATTCAACACACATTTACACATTCATTCACCACTAGAGACAATTTAATGAAGTCAATCCAACCACATGTTCTTGGGTAGGTAAGGAAAACAGAGAAGCCAAAAGAAACCTACAGAAAGAACCTTGGAAGAAACCTTGGCCTACAAAGACAATACTAATGTGGGTTAAATTGGATATTTAAAAAAAAGTCAATATATGGGACTAAATAAGTCAATATAAGGGACTAAAAAGTACAGTAATATAATAGTGTAATATACTGTAAGTTAATATAAGGGACCTTATTGTACAGTATATCAGCAAACTTTTCTTCTTTACACAAACTAATGAGTGCTGACTTTTGGCAAACTGTATATCATAGTTTATATATCAACAGTTTAAAAATGCAAGAAGCCTTAAACTATGATGTGTGTTTCAAAGTACAGTACAGGGTTGGCCTGGAGATGAGAAACAGCTCCTACTGCCATTTCAGATTGGAGTAGTTCTATCTTCTCCTAACAGAGAGAGAGAGTGGGGGAGGGACTGGGATGCTGTAATAGTGGGGCAGAAGTGAAGCACATCTTGAGATTTTAAAAGACTTCCTCTGCTGCTTTTGTCAATGATAACCTCTGTCTGCATCCGAGGTGGCTCAGCTGAACTGAAACGCTGTGAAAACTTAAGGAGAAATTCTTCAAAGCTCCTTGACTTATCAACACTACCACATGTTTTTATATTTCCACTCCCATTGAACTGAGCACATAACCAGTGAAGAAACTGGTGGTTTGTTGGAAAATGCATTTTCTGGTAGATTTATTTTAAGACTGATTCGACATGCGCAATAAATTCTTGCTTAAATTTGAACTTTAACATCCTGACACGTCCTGAAAATAGTTCTCAGCAAATAGAGGAAATGTTGCAGACGTATACTGTATGTCAGTCCAAAAGTGCAGCATTTATGCAGTCAATTCCTCCTGGTTGTGGATTATATTATACATGCAGTACTCTAAACTTCTTATTTAGTAAAGCAAAAAAAAAATCCCTGTTTAAAGTTTCATATATAAATGTATATGTTTCTGTGACTTTTGTAAATGCAGCAATGGAAAGACTCAGATACTGTATATCTTAGAGTGTCCCAATCAGCAGACCAGATGTAGTCATAGAGATTTTGAGAAGGAAGCAGTTGACCTTCTATAAGTTTAGAGTATTTGATAGGTGTAAAATGTTATATGTGCTTATGCTTATGTGCGGTTGGTGTATACAGTAGACATAGGTTGACAAATGAATGTTAAAAAACAATATTGAGGCTAAAATGTTAAATAAAGCCCAGACTTATTGTGACATTACCCTTGTGTAGTCAACTGAAACCAACAGAGATAATAAGTAAAGTGAGTAATAGTGAAATGTGGAAGGTAGATGGAAAGTGGATGGAGATTACCTTGAGTTGAGGAAGGTTAACAATGTGGGCGGATGTTAGTTCAATTAAGATGCACTTTGCCTTCACATTTACTCCCTACTTCTTTTCCTGTTGACTCACACATGAAAGTAGGTTGAGCTGTATTACCTGCAGGCCTATCAAACCCAAGTTTTATCTCTGGACCTTCCAATCTGTAGCTTGGAGCTTCTTTCTTTGACTGTATAATTTGTTGAACTTTTGCACTCAGTAGCTATTGTTAGCTTGAAGCCTTTTCCTGGAATCGATTCAGTTCTTCTCCCAGACAGACAGAAGTGTGCTTCTGGTCCTAATATCCCACATGAGCTACCAGTTTGGCAATATGATACGATGTGTAACTGGGATGTTGATTTTTTTTTTTTTTAATTTATGTATTTTTTTTTTACAATTTTCAATTCAGAATAACCTGAAAAAAATAAGAAAATCCCTGGACATTCGATGATCAACACAAAGCAGACACAGCCACAACCCATGTACAATAGGCAGTGAATAGAATGGTGAATTGATGCATGGTGGTAGCTGTGATGGAGAACCGTATCTTAGGCACCCAAATGATGATGGCCCTTGAGACAGAGGGAGTAGACCAGCATCAAAACAACACCTTAGTTTAGCTTACACGTCTGTTTCAATTTCATCATGAGTAAGTCTGACCTTGGTTATTCTATATCAGCATAAATAAATCTCTCTTGAGTAGAGCAGGCGATATCACATTGCCTTGTCATTTGTCTTCCTAGAATAAAGCTTGTTATCAGCCAAATTTAAGGGATTATTTTCACATTATTTATTGTTTTAGAACAAGTAACAATGTGATACTGTGATTCATTACTGTTTCCGCTGGTAGAGTTAATATTTAAAGACTGCTTCATAGATGAATGCTATATAACCTAATGTCACAATTTTGACCTTTGAAAATTCACATATAGACAAATACTGTAACACATTCACAGAAATGTAAAAGTTTCCTTTTAGATTCATTTTAATGCACTCAGAGGGGAAAATGATGACTGACATTTATTACAATCCGTAAACATGCCAAATATTTTCCACATAGGTACTCTTTTGAGTGCCATATGTAAACTAGAAATACAGGCTTATAATTAATAAGAAAATATATCAATTGAACTCATTTATCATTGAAGGCTTTGAATTAAAACCCCAAACAAAAGATTAGAAGAGAAAGAGACTGACAGGCAATATAATGGTAAATATGTCAAATTTGCATTCTGCACAAAGCACATAGAAATTCAAGTATTTGAATGTTTCTTTGTAAAACTGCATTGAAACGAATTCATATTTAAATCATTCTCTTAGCTACCTTTGATGAAGGTGACATTAGTCTTGCAACGTGGACGAGGGAGTGTCCCTATAGGGTACTGAACTCTGCCAATTCTCTATTCTTCCTGACCTGCCAAATATATAGCGGTCAGTTCCACGCTATACCCCTGGGGCACTTTGGTTCTCATTAATCTCCAGCTTGCTGTCTCGAAGGGAACAGAGAACTTGTTTAATAGAAGACACTGTGAGATTATTATTCTCTCAATTTGACATTTATGGGGCCATTTTTGTCATTTGACCTTTATACCTTTATTTATATTCAGTCCTACAACATAGACTTTTATTAATTCTCATAATAAAGAGATTCTATAGATATTTGTTGAATTATATTCAGGAGCTTTACTTCCATTTACTTTCTATTACCGGTGTTGTTTGCTACATATACATCGATTTTATCGATTTATAATTAGGTTATTGAGAAATTGTAGGTTTGAGTGTAGAAACAGGAATTTGAATGGATAAAATATTTGGATGCACCTGCCGACATGTTTCTTTAAAGGAAGAACAAAGAAAGAAAACCAAAGTGTGCACTCTTCACCTTTGCTGTTTTTTTTTTCATCATTTACATAATTGGTTTGCTGATTACACTCTAATAATTTAATAGTTGCCACTCCAGATGTCAGCTCTAGAAATAAGCTGCCAATTACGTTTCTGGCAGTCTGATAAACTTATCATAATTGAAATAAGTGTGCATTGCGTAATGCATATCTACATGTAATAACAAGGACTGGCTGCTGTTAACCCCTTATTAAAATGGAAAGCTGTTTGTCATTAAATCACTGGCATGGCAATTAAGCTATTGCTCTAGCAGTAAGGTGATGCTTAGAGGGATTGGTGAGTTGTTCTGCACTATAACTGGACTGTTGCAGCCTGACTTCATGTTCTGCCCAGTGCCTGCTACACTAATAGATCATTTAAGACAGCAAATTAATTCTGTCAGAGCCGCTTAAACAAAATCTGGTAGTCCCAGACAGCAAGGAAGTTAAGGCATTTAGCAAAATAAAAATACCTCACTCATAGAAACTATAGGTAGCGAGTGGAATAAAATGAGAATCATAACTAATTGAATCTGGTGTTTTGAAATTTTAAATAGCATGTACAGAAGGTTTGCATAAGCTGCCATCTTTTAAAATATATAACTAATCATGTCTTTAATATGAAGCTGTAGATGTTCAGACTGCCACTGGTTATGGGTCTGATCATATGTCTAGTTTAGATAGGGTCACTAAATCAGGTTGACTAGTGCTCAGACACCTTGGACAGGGATAATTTGTGCTCATTCTGTTCTCAAGAAACTGTGCCAGAGACCATTAGCTGTAAATCAGGTGCATTAGAGAGGGGCATATTAAAAGAGTAGCTAACATAAAACCTAGACTTGAGTCATGATTGAAACTGGAATGCCAGTGGTGTTTTCTATGAATTCACTTAATTTCCCCTAAAAAATAAAATGGTTAATTCATTCTAAGGGTTTTTTATTTGATAAACATATAAATATGTTCTTTTATTCTCACCTATATATAATCCAGGTTAAGATGTGATTTTTTTTAGGCTGAATCTATTTTTTCCTGTGTTTGAGATGTGTAAGGTTGAAAATGACTATTTAAGGGCTGGAAATGAAAACAATTCACTAGGTAGCGTGAATAGAGTCTCTGTATTTTGTAGTCGAGAAATATCACCTGCAAATTATGCCCCCCCCCCCTCTCTCTCTCTCTTGCTGTCCTTTAGTGTTCACCTTGAACACTCCACTCTCTCTAAATTTACAAACGTTGCCTCTCTGACCTTTTGCCAATGAGGCCAAAAACAACAGTACTTAAATAATAGACACTGCATTTTGTTTTTAAGATTATTCATCTGATGTTTTTAACATAGCGTACTTGAAGAATTCCAGTACAAATTTAAATCAATTAATTAATCTTTCATTCAGTTTTGTTTTTGTCTCTCTTTTGCTAAGTTATGAACATATGAACAACAATAATAATAATAATAATAATAATAATAATAATAATAATAATAATAATAATAATAATAATAATATATTTACCAGATCAGACACCAACATAAAAATAGAGAGTCTAAAATCGGTGACACCGTGAACACATAAGAGTACAGCTAACAAATAAAATCTTAGTTGCTCTATTTGATCTATTCTGATATGGTTCATGGTGTCACCAAGAGCTTAGACTCTCTGTTTCTCTCTCTCTATTCTCTATTTTTATTTAGTTTATTTTTTAAGTACTTATTTAACTTTCTTTTCCTCTATTATATAATTAACCTTTTTAACAGTTCTAACAACTTTTTATCAGGCTTTTTCCCTCTTGAATGCATATCACCTGTTTGTGAAGCACTTTTCCTTCACAATGTTTGCAGTAATCCATATTCATGTCTTTTGTATATGTTAATGAAATGGAGAGATGAAATGTTAGCTCTTTAAGTTTAGGTGAAAATGATTTCTTTCACTCACTCACTCACTCTCTCACTCACTCACTCACACACTCACTCACTCACTCACTCACTCACTCACTCACTCACTCACTCACTCACTCACTCACTCACTCACACACTCACTCACTCTCTCACTCACTCACTCACTCACTCACTCACTCACTCACACACTCACTCACTCTCTCACTCACTCACTCACTCACTCACTCTCTCACTCTCTCTCTCACTCACTCTCTCTCTCTCACTCTCTCTCTCTCTCTCTCTCTCTCTCTCTCTCTCTCTCTCTCTCTTTCTCTCTTCTTCCCTCTTCATGATAAGTGGAAGCAATGTGCTCAAGTGGAAAAAAGGGCCTGGAATAAATTTAGATTCCTACAACCTGTCAAATTGGAAATATGGAAATTAGACAGTTTATTGAATCCTGAAAAGTTTAATAATAAGGATGATATTTGACGGATTTAACGTTTGTCGACAGGAATTATTCATTTTATAATGTGCCGAGCTTAAAAAACAAGTCTTGCTTTTTTTTTTATATAAAAGACTGGACTATAGACGTTTCCTGACTTTATATAAACGATCAAAATAAGAATTTGGACACTGTTAGGCCTACAGGCAGTTAATATCTGGTAAGTATCTACTGTAAGTTTCAGTAGTAAAGGTTTCACACACAGATCATCCTATTTGGTCATTGGCTAGTTCCTACCCACTATCTAGCTCACCCCTGCCAAAAAACAGCAATGGATTAAGGAGACTGAAGACTAGCATGTCCTTAGTGGGACGTACAGGATGCCAGCCACTCCACTTTTCAAACTGCTGCTCATGATACATCAGCTGAACATAGTGGCATCATAAGAGTACACACTTACCAGATTTTAACATATATCTCAGAGAATTTGGATTGGCCAGTCATTACAACATTTAAATTGTATTTCCCTACATGGATTTCCTATTTAAGGCCTTTATTCTTTGCTTCCAAAATTATAGACTAATATATATTTTACTACATTTATTATGCAATTTTGTGTATTTTATCCATTTCTGTAAATTTGCAAACATTTTTTTTTACATAACACATGTTTATTTGGGTATCTCAAACTCTGAAGTGAGACAGTCTGAGGACTCTGTAAGAATATATTGTACATCATTACTGAACAAGTCTAGACCTTTTTTTTAGCTGTAGTATGTATAGATGATCGAAATCAGGTAGTTACTTTGAAATTGAGCATGACTTATTGAACACTATTGCATCAGCATTGCTTTCTTTTTCTACACAGGATTAGTGCTTTTGGCCTTTTTGGATTTGATATATATGGTTCAGTGAGTCGTAATTGTTATTAAGTTTCACATTGGTGCCTACAGTGTAACGGATTTCATACTGTGACAATTTTAGGTGTCAGAATAAACCAGGCAGATATGTCAGACAGGGGACCAGACAACTGAGACATAAAAGCTGCTCTACTCTGCAGTCTGGGTTGAAGGGTAGTGGGAGCAGACCTTACCTCCCTACAGTGACAACTATAACAATGACGAGATTCTCTGCTCTGACATTTTTTCTCTCTCCATCCATTAAAAAAAATCAACTAAACATTTCTGAAACCCGAGCTCTCCCTCTGAGTGCTTTTTTTCCAAGTCACTGCAAGTGAGGGACTGTAAACATCTGTCAAAAATGCAATGCTTGTCAAATCTTTTATATCTCAAATGATTGCAGACTGTCATGATCCTGCACTCTACTCATTAATACAATTATAGTCGTCAGCAATTGTGAGTAGAGCTTGTACTAGATGTAGAACAGCAAAAAACATACCCTTCAAGGTTGTCAAAGAGACTGCGCCTTCTCTGCTGATGCAGCGTGTTTGTAGATGTGTTATACCTTCTGTCTGCTAGGCAGCTGCTTTAATCCTACTTGTTTTACTCATCTGAATAAATGCTTGTACGGGTCCAACATTATCCAGGTAGTGTGCTAGGTGGAATGAAGGTTGAAGTGAGTTCATTTGTCTCCTGAAATGGATTTAGTTTGATTTGGATTTAACTAAATTGAAAGTGTTAAGCCATGCCAGCGATAGGTGTGGAGGGGAAATAGCCGAGAGACGAAGAAGAAGTGGAAATCTGTTAAGGTGGTACCATTAGATTGCTGACATACTCTTGCTGTGGAACTGGGATATTGTAGTCATTTCTCACTGCCACAGCAGTTGCACGAGCCAACGGATGGAGAGCAGAGATGCCAGCTGGGCCATTAGGGACTTGGGCAACCGCTGAGCCTAGGGGAAGGAACACTACACCCAGACACAGCCGGCAGCCAAAACAGTGTGTGGATATAGAAGTGTGTGTGCAGCCATGGGTATGTGTCTTTCAAAATGGCTGTCCACTACAGTGCATATGTACACAACTGATAAATATATAATGATTTTGTAATTGATTTACCTTCACCTTGAGACAGTAGGTGACATCGGAATGGGGGTGCATCGACCTCTTCATTGCTTTACTTTAACAGCCACAGATGTAATCCAAGGCTTTTGGCTGTTTTCTTGCCTTACTGCCTTCACTGGCTTTGTTGTATTAGTGTAGAGCTAGAAGCTCATTTCCAGGCTCAAATGGCTTTTGTGAGTGGCAGGATTGCAGAAGGCAGGACCTGACTGAAAGGCCTGTCAGCCACATTAATAATGGAGGACTCCGGCTGCTCAAATGAAGCTGCTGAGAAAAAAAAAAATCAATGAGCAGAAGGATTGGTGAAAGCTGACCTATAAGAAGCAAGGGTTCAGTCTCCGTTTTATCCATCCTTGCTATTTTGGGTTGGGGTCTTATGGTGGTATTATGGGGCCAAAGTGAAATATATGGCACAGTTCTTCAGGAGAGTTAGTAAATAATTCACCTTGGCCTGTCACCGGTGATTGAAGTCATCATCTCCTCAAGACATTTTGCTCTGATACAAATCTGGAGTAAATGTCAGTAGATATATACCACGGGTATAGTGAGACATTCCTTGGCATATGTTCAAGTCCTACTGAAACCCAAAACTCCCTAAATCTACATCTTTTTTCATTTTTGAGGTGCTTTATTTGATTTCCTTCTCTCGCTGCCAATCGGTGTAAAAAACCTGAGTCACCAACTTCTCCTTGGTCACAACCTCAGCGTCCTTTTTATTCTGAAGGTGAATCATGAGTTTTGTGCAGTGATGCATAGAGACATGTTTGTGTTATTTTTCATGAATTGACTGCTCGTGTCAGCAGGAGGGAGAGTGCTCTGTGTTCCTGTGCACATGGAAATGGAGTTTGCCAGAAGTCCCTGGCTCGTTGCCTTTGTTTCCAAGACAATAGTCCCTGACAAGAATATTCTTGCATGAAAATGATGACGGCTGTGATAAATTGTCTCAAAATGGCCGCCTCTTCATCATTTAGTCCTACCTCAGACTATTTTCTCATTTTATTCGGCTGGTTGTTCTTGTAGGAAAAAAGAACTGTTCATCAAAAAAGAATAGCGGATGGTGATGGGAGGGGGAAGGGAAAAGCAGAGGTTTTTGTTATCAAATTGATCATTATAAGCTTTATCTCACTTGCAGTGTGGCGGGGAAAACAAACGGTGCTGTCAGGCATCGCACATCACCCATAACTCCTTGTCCTTTTCGCTCCATAAACAGTTGTTCTACCTGCACCGACCTTGGCGAGAGAGATAAATAAGTGGAATTAATTTGTTGCTGGGGCGACAGGAAGGCGTAACGAAGAGCGTTACCTCTTATTAATGTCCAGCTGCCTGTAGCTGCACCCTGAGGACCGGAGGCACTCAGAGACGAGGTCAGGAGAGAGAAAGATGGGTTAGAACCTTGAGCAGCCTGCTGGGGACACTTTCTCTCTAGGAAGAACCTGGGTGAAGGACAAATGATCTGCCAAGTAGGTGTGAAATTAGTCTTGAAGCAGGCAGGCATGCCATAGGCCCTGACTGACAGCATGCAGTCAGACAGCAGTCCATTTCAAAAGTATTTTGGATTACATCTGATTTTTTTTGTAATTCACAGATCTGTTTCTCAGAATAAGCGAAAAATAGATTTCAGATCTCTACAATCCCAGGTAAGCAGTTGCACAGTGTTGTGTAAATGCTGGATTACATCCATAAATATAACCTTTATAAATATGTCATGCTGTGATGAGGGAGGCTGCTGCTGATACATTTCAATGTCGGCCAGCTTACAGACCTGGTAATTAGCTTTAATTACCTGCTTTTATAGCTTGTCATTAAAATTAAGCCTCCTAGTAACACGTTTACTTTTTTTTTCTCCTGGAACAGTAGTTCTGTATGTTCTTGCACAAAGGACCCACTTAAGCAAGAATTTAAATTTTATTAGTTATTCAGCCTCCGATTAGGTGTAATGTAATGAGTAGGGCCAAAGTGTGTATCTCTGTAATGGAACAGTCCATCACGCTTTACAGTGTGAAACAGAGCTTGTCAATGATACTAATTAGTGCAGCTATGATGCCAGTGTCTATGTGTGTATACCACACAGTGACCACATTGCCAAACAATGGAGAGGATGAGTGGAGACAGCAATTATATCATCAGACCCGCTTTTCCCTAGAGGAGGTAGAAGTCTCCACATATGGTCAGAGGCAGTATTGTTTTGCACATTCATTTCAATGGATCACTTAATGCAGTAATTTGAGAAGAAAGAGTCTGCTTTATGATTGTGGCAGGCAGAGCTAAGATTAATTGCCTTCCTTGTTGAAATGTGGAGGAGGCAGAATCCTGTCCATGCTCATATCTGGACCCTACATCCAGTCTAAGGAGAGAGAGCTCAAGAAGAAAAACAACAGGGGCTTGTTCAAGTTTGTACCAAAACCAATCGTATTTCTCACACATAAAGCATTAATTTAGTGAGTATGTAATAAACAAAAACAAGATTTATTTTTATTTATCAAGTGGAAGCTTACTGCTTACTTCAAAATTGGCGTGCAAGAGCAGAATCTTAGAAACTGTGAGCATGATCACATGACTCTAGGTCTATTTCCAGTCTTTACCTGATCAGTTTCAGAGATCCTGGAGTGCATGTTGTATGTTTTGTGATTCACTAAAACCAGCGTCTCTGACAGCAGTAAATGAGTCACTGAGATCACATTTCATTGTGATGTTTGAAGTGAATATTTACGGCTCTTGACCTATATCTGTGTAATTTTATGCACCGCACACCTGCTACATAATTGATTGGATAACTGAAGGAATGAGAAAGTGTTCCTATTAAAGTGGTCAGTGATAGCAGATGTCAATTCTATGATTAATCTCCTCATGCACAAAAGTAGATTACTATGTAATGAAATGTTGAAGTAAATATTCAGGAGCTCTTGTTCTTGTTTACTGCTTCAGATCTATCATTTACATGGCTTTTTTTTAGGCTTTAAGATGTAGTTTATAAAATACTAAAATTTGAATTTGTAGCTTTTTGACTCACATCAGCTTGACTTTGTAATAAAACCTAGAGTTTAAGGCTACTTATGGCATCAACGGGGCTAAGATCATTTGTTCAGGGAGTGGAAGATTTATGTTTAAGAGAGCTAGTGAATTATTCTGCTTTACTTTTTCATTACTTTTCCAGTTGGGAGATTTCTGAAGGCTTTGCCGCTCAGTCTAGCTGGTCTAGAGAGGCATTAATTATCATAACGCTTATCTTTTTTCTTTCTTCAGTCATTACTCTGAGTATGAGGGAATGCAGCTGAAATGGTCTCCATGCTGTTTGTACATTAGTTTCTCCACTATTGTTTGCACATCTGTTCCTTTTGTGAACATTAAAGCTCATATAATACCTTGTGCGAATGGATAATTTCACAGTAATACACTAAAATTATATCACGTGACCCTTTCAGGCTTGTATATATTGGCTAATTTAGGAGGAAACTAAAATAAAACGCTCATAAGGAGAGGAATTATGTAAACTTGGCAAGAAGATAATATTATACTGATTTTTAATATCTTCCACTTGTGCATATTTACATTTATTTTCATGTGTATGTGACTTGAAATGAGAAATATCATAGAATTTTTTAATTGTGCAATGAGTCTGACCTGTGACATATAGAGGATATCTCTTTATTGCTGTTGTTAAGTATGCTAGTCAAGCAGTTATGCTGCTTATGCTAGTTTGTCCATGCTACTTCATACGGTTAGTATGAACAGTATGAACTTATGCTTGTAAACAAAAATTGCTTGGACATGGCAAGCAGAAATCACTAAACTATATTTTCATCATAGCCAAAGAATTTGCTAACTGATTAGCTAGTACTGAAACGTGCTAACAATACCTATGGACACAAAAGGTTTTTTACTGAAAATATTTTAAAAATGGTAAGAAACTTGTGTTATTTGAATGAATCTATCTATAATTTTTGATAATCTATGAATATATCTATAAATCTCTCATTCTCTCTGTGCTTGGCTAAAACTTAATTGTAATAGTAATAGTAATGCTATAGCTAGCATGACTAAGCATTATTGTAGCAGAAGCAATCAAGAGAGAAATTACAGTTGTTAAAAATTTGAGACTCACTTACTACTGAGATATTATTTTAAGGCATGACAGAGTGATTAACGTTTAGAACCTAGTTAATACCTAGTTAACCCTAAGTTAAGTATTTATCAGGTTATAAGAATGTTAGGCTCTATTTTATAGTTAGTAATAGTTAATAAGTAAATAACTAAACTAGACTTTATCAATAGTCTCTGAACTTTTAGACTCAGTAAATATAGTAAATCCACGTTAAATAGTTTTACTGCTTTTCCATAATTTTTTTACTGACTCAAACTTCAGAGACTACTACTACTGATATAAAATGAGTGGTGAATTAATGCGACTCACACAACCAAACCATGTATATATTGATTTTTTTTCTTTAAGCAGGCTGAAGGGAAGGTGTGGCGTCTTATACTACTGAGCGGCTTATTGTTCAAGAGTGGGAAATCACCAAAAAAAAAATAAAAATCAATATACATTTAATTATATATTGCTGTTAAATTGCTCAGTTAAGAATGTCTAAAAAACATTCAGTGATTAATTTGTCTTCAGGAAGCATTTTATCCTGGTCATGATCACACTGGATCTTGATCCTATCCCAGGAAAACTGTACATGAAGCAGGAATACATTACAGATAGAACCCCTGTCAATAGCAGGATGTCACTTAAGCACTCCTTCACACCTAGAGCCAATTTAGTAGAGCCAGTCCGCCTACTGACATGTTTTGGGAGGGAGGGAGGGAGGGAGCAAACCAGTGAACTGAGAAGAATTAAGAGAGTGTTATAAAGTATCACAGTGTGAAGGGATAAATATCACGATATATAAAATGGGTGCTCATATATACTGCCCACCTTTAGGCATGCAAACATCCCTATAGGAAATACACTTGTCGCAGCAAGGGAAAAGGGAATGGAGCAGAATGCTGAATGAGGCAAAATGGATGCTAGGACGCATAGCCGAATCAATGAGCACATGCGTTGATTTCAAAAGCAGTGCTGTGAGGGATGTTAAGATGGATGCTGGTCATACTGCGTGAGTGACTAAATGACAGTGGGATGGAGTAGGAGAAGGAGTATGATGCACCGGGTCGCTCGTGTCAGTGAGGGTGTGTGCAAATGAATCAGTAAGTGTGTGGATTAATTACACTGGGATTGAGATGAAGTGTAAGTATGCTGCTGCTGTGGAGGATGCTAAGATGGATGCTGGTGACTGAGTGAGTAACTGACAGCATGATGGTGTGAAGGAGTTCAATGTGGTGAAGCATGCTGAGCTCTATGTTTGTGTGAGTGAGTGTGTGAGTGAGTGAGTGAGTGAGTGAGTGTGTGAGTGAGTGTGTGAGTGAGTGTGTGAGTGAGTGTGTGAGTGAGTGTGTGAGTGAGTGAGTGAGTGAGTGAGTGAGTGAGTGTGTGAGTGAGTGTGTGAGTGAGTGTGTGAGTGTGTGAGTGAGTGAGTGAGTGAGTGAGTGAGTGAGTGAGTGAGTGAGTGAGTGAGTGAGTGAGTGACAGAAGCATGAAGCACAAGGTGGTGGATTATGCTAAGATGCAGCGTTTTGCGGTCACATCGCCCTCTATTGCCTCCGAAGGGGTCCCAGGCAGTCCCTGTCGCCTGGCAACCCACTGAAATAGCCCAGGACATGTCACAGGGGGGAGAGGATTACGCTGTAATCAGGTTGCAAGGTCAGAATGAAAGAGAGAAAGTGAGCGTGTGTCTGTGAGAGAGAGAGGTGGAGGAGAAGAGGGAAGAGGGAAATTCACCGCAGCAGAATATAGTGTTTCACGCTTCTGGTCCGACTTCATTCATCAAGGTGTCTATTGAATGGGCGAGTGGCCATGAGCAGGAAGGGAAGAAGTGAAGAGAGTGCAACCAATGTGAAGAGGGCAGGGGGGCATGGAGAAGAGAGGCCCTCAGAGGTAATTGGATTGGGAAAAGGATGCTCAGAGTTGAAATGAGGGTATAGGGAAGTTTTCCACTCATCCCTATCTACCTATCCTTGCAACAAAGCACACAGTGATGTGTGGGTGTGTGTGGGGAGGGGGGTTAAGATAGACAGTAACAAGTCATTTGAGGGAGAATTTAATTAAAAACTTCAATCAACTCCATCTTCGGTCGAAATAACAGTGAAGCTAATATCATTTTATTTTTTACACGAGCTAACATTTTTTTCCCTCCCCTGATGAGATTGGTGTTCTGTAATTAAGATAAATTAGACTGAAACGTGGAGGAGAAACAGACCATTCCCATCCTATTTGTTCATTTGTTTAGCTATTATTTTGACTCCGGTCTGTGAATAGGACTAATGAGGTATTGAAATGCAGTTGAGGTGGGGCTGTGGGAGGCAGTCAGGATCTGGGAGGAAATGTGAAGGCAAATGTGGGTTTAAATAATGACGAATCACTGTAGCTGATAGAGCCATAAGATTGCATTTAGTGATGCCGGAGAGAAGAAATAACAGCCTCCTCTTTGGGGAATTGAAAGGGTATAAATAAATCATATTAAAAATGAGGGAGGGAAGACGTCAGCACAGCCGACTGGCTGAGAAATTGAGAAAGAGAAGAAGAGATGTGGAATGATATAGAGATGGGTGGTGATAGGAATGGAGGAGAGAAAATGAAAGAGAAGGAGAAGTGACAGATGCACCCTTGCTTGATTGAGTGGTTACATGGGTATGCAGATAATGAAGGATACATGCAGACAGGCTGATTAACTGATTAATACTTCATCTGTCATCCCCATACGTATCTCATCCTTTATCACAGCTAATGTCTGTTCTATCTATATCTACACTACTCACTGCATAGAATATATAGTCAGAGTCAGTTTTACATTTCTTATAGTCTTAAATGTGCTAATTTCCACAGGTGTCTACAGACATTTTTTAGCTGTTGATTAAAGTGGATATATGTAAAGACAAGCGATGTAAGCAGTGTTTGCGCAGCATTACTGTTATTAAAGGAAGTCTTAAAAATAAACACTTTGTTATTCACAGGACATTATGCGTATTACAAATTTTCTTTACTGCCAATGTGTGTGATAACAGTGATTTCTGCTTTTCCAAAAAGATAAAGATTAACAGATCAAAAAGATCTATATGTCTATAACATGCCTTGTGGATAAACACAGAGTGGTATATTGAGCCTGAGCTCGTTAAAAAAATGTGGGAATTGGATGAAACAAATGCAATATGAGTGGATTTTTTTTTTACTTCACATGAATGAAAATGTACTATTGCTAACCCCAAGCACAGTTTAATAGCCTAACCCCGACCCTGCCTATTATCCTAAACCTCCAAGCACACCTCAAATTCTAGACAAACTTAAACCCTATCCTAATCTTAACCCGAAGCACATTTCGAGCACTAACCCTAGACAAATTTGTACCATATCCCAATCCAAACCTGAGACAGATTTTATCCTTGTACCTATAACTTTTCATACTCTTTTATTCGTGCAGCTTTACAAATTTGCAAGCATGTGGCATTCTCTTAGTCTTCAAAGCATATGCTTAATTTCCATATGAGATGATGTGTGATTTCATGTGAAGAGCACTGGGTTCAGATAACAGGTTTACAACTCTAGTCCTATAATATCCCATCTCAACACAACTGATTTACCTAATCAGATGATTATTAACCCTAATATCTATGTAAGGTGTTCCATGTGAAAATGTTTAGAGGGTTGAGATTCACTGTACAAGAGAAGCATCAGATGGAGTATTTGGTCATGATGGTTTGACAGCTGAAGTCTATGTATCCTCGACAATTGCCAACAGTAGGTATAAGTAATAATCAGTAAATATATTTAATACTCAGAAACAGTTTTTGGATTTACAAATCAATGTGCAGAACAGTTGGCATGGTGGAATCCTTTGTAAAAGTGTTTTTCTGACTTGTGCAGTGATTTGCCATCTTGTTTTGTACAGAAAAAGCTGTACCTGCCTGTGTCAGATTTCTTAAGTAGGCTGCAGGAGGAAGAGACTAAAATAAGCTGAGATATGAGAAATGCAATGGGGGCGGAAATGAATTTGAACAAAAAAAGTGCGAGTGTCTGTGCGTGATGTAGGGTGTGTGTGTATATGTGTGTGTTGTATGCAGCAGTCCACCATGATGATGAGCATGCCATGATTGAATTCACTTTTCTCCTTTGGGTTTAAATACGATGTGGGCATGTGAAGACGTCAGCAGCCATTCTGTTCCTCTGCTTCCCCTCCTTTCTTCTCTCCTTCCCCTCCCCATCTCTCTTTATCTCTCTCTTCCACTCCTTTACATCTTCTTATACTCTTTCACCACCTCTTTTATCTCACCCCCTTCTCTCTGTATCTTTTTCATGCCTTACACACTCTCTCACTCCCTTCCATACTCAATCGATTTTGTTCCTTGACAGACAGATAGCAGTTGCTTTTAATCCTAATCCTGTTGTCTGTTTATACTGTGTCCTCCACATCGGAGTCAATAAGATTTCAGTGCATTACTGTCACATAGATGCTGACAGATCTGTGTGTTTGTGTGTCTATCACTACCCACATGCATGTCTGTTTTAGAGATACTGCTAGTCGCTTATTTGGTGTGCTTATATGATTGATTGTTGGTTTTAGGGTGTGTTAACTATTTGATGCACCATATTTACTAAAACCCCCTTCCTAATATTGTTGTGATGCCTAAACATCTCTGACCTGAGGCATGGCCTTGACAACACTTCTGAAGTTTTGATGTGGTATTTGGCACCAAGAAAGTTGAAAGGTGGGGCCTCCATGGGTCAGACTTTGTGTTTGTCCAGCACATATCACAGATGCTCGATCGGGTTTAGATCTGAAAAATGCTTTGTCATGTTCTTAAAACCGTTCCTGAACAATTTTTGCAGTGTGCCAGGAAGCATTATCCAACCGAAAGACACCATTAGGGAATAACATTGCCATGAAGCGGTCGACTCGGTCTGCACCAAAGTTTAGAGGTGGTACGTGTCAAAATAACATCTACAGAAATGCCAGGATACAAGATTTCTAGCAGAACATTACCCGGAGCATCACACTGCCTCTGTTAGCTTGTCTTCTTCCAATAGCGCATCTCATCTGTTCCTCAGGTAAGCAACACACACACCTGTTCGTCTACATGATGTAAAAGAAACCGTGATTCATCAGACCAGGCCACCATCTTCAAACATTCCACAGTCCAGATCTGATGCTCACTTGCCCATGTAGGCGCCTTTGGTGGTGGACAGCAAGCTGTGATACACTGTGTGATCTGACACCTTCCAGAATAGCCAGCATTAACTTTTTCAGCACATTGTACTACAGTAACTACAGTCACTAAAGTGTGCTACTGTTTACTTGCTGCCTAATATATCCCGCCTTGACAGGTGCCACTGTTACAAGATAATCAATGTTTTTTCTCTCTTCACTTGTCAGCAGTATATTTTATATATAAATAAATGTATATAAGTAGTAGGCATACTTGAATGTTGGGTGATAGTGTAATAAGATTTAAGTGGATAATCTAAGTGGTGAGTGAGAAGGCATAATTCACTCTGTGTAGTTACTGATAGACTGCATGAATCTACTGCCTGGGTTGGAGAGAATCACCCCCAGGGTCACTTATTCATGCCATTTTGTGTGCTTTATGGGCATCATTGGTGCTGTTGTCCATAATAGTCTGCTTTAAAACATTTGTTAAAAGCAAATCATCTGGTGTGGAGCTCAAAAAATGAAACTGTGTATTGATTTCTGTTCATCTATGGAAGACAGAGGGGATTTAGCCCTGATAGCATATTCATATCAGGAATCACTGGTGGATATAACTTGAGAAATCCATTAGGAATCACAGGAGGACAAATGTTTAATGTTTTTTGCTTCCAAAAGTCTATTTTCATTTCAGAATGTGAGTCGTGTTGTATTTTGTGTTGTGTGCATTCATGTCCCAGGTTAAACATCCTACCTATTATATTTCCACTAGAAATGAACTTTAACATTAACGATAGAACTTTACGCTCGGATTTTACCTTCATCACTGCCGTTAGTTTTTGGTAAAGAAAACACAGTGGTTGAATGACGTGAACTTTGAAGGTTTTTCAGGGTGCTCAACTGAAATGTTATCAGACATGAAGGCTGTGCTCACATTACCAGGCTGAAGTGGCACAAATCCGATTTTCCACCTTAATGTGACGTGTATCTAATTGTGTGGACACAAAAATCGAATCTTTTCACATTAGACCTGGCCGACTTTCATATGTGAGTCTAGATTGAAAACATAGATATGTGGACCTGTGACATGAATGAGAACAGACAGACTGAACTTCATGAGGCTTTTCCCAGCACACATCAGTGTTGTCAATGTCAGTATTTCATTGTTGGCGGCATGGCAAAACAATTAAGTGTGTATTTGTATAGCTCTTTTAACAGCTATATAGCAAAACAGCTTTATAAATATAAAAATTCTGAATTAAATGATACAGTTTGAAATTTTATGTTAGATTTATCCCTAATGATCGAGCCAGAGGCGACGGTGGCATGGAACAACTCTTTGAGATGATGAGACAAAACAATGATACAGTATAAGCCAGCATCAGAGACTATATTACGTGGGTAGATGGATATATTTTACTTCATGTATGCAGAATTGATACAAATAGAGTTACTGGAATTAAGTAGTGTCCGAAACACTTGTCGAAGATATCAGTGTGTGCATGAGGGGTATAGTTTTTTTGGAACAGGTGCTTTAACATAAAAGACGGATATGGATCAGTTTCAGTTTCAAATGTGAACAGTCAAGATACACAGTTCTAATCTGAACAAAAAAATCTAAATTGGGTAAAAAACTTTGTAATGTGTATTTGGGATAGCCTAATAACATTGAGTGCCTCAAAACAATTGATTTAGCTAGCTAGAGTTTTTCTAAATCTGACTAGAGTGAAAAAAATGACAATGTTAATTCCCTGTATTACTTATAGTTCCACTCATATGCCCCTGACTTTTTGTACCCTGACAAATGCTTAAAGAGTAACCAGATTCAGCACAGGTACTTACTTATGCTGTAGGTCACTTGGCAGTTGAAATAATGAGAAAATGTGGGATTGCAGATTTGTTCCCATGCTGTGCTGTACTGCATTATTATTTCACAGAGCCTAATCTGTGTTGCTTTGCCTCAGTGGACCGATACAACTGCAGTAAGGTGATTCATTCCAGCCCGCTGCTTTGTCCAACACTGCTGACACGTCTCAATGGAGAGAACACAATTGGTTGTGTGCAGCAGCCTTTGGTTTTAAAACAATGTTCTGTTGCTTTGCTCATACTCTTGCCAGCTAGAATATCAGGTGCCGCATCCATCTTTGCAAACGTATGTCAAATGTACTTAATATCAGTTGGCTATGAAACTGAGGACGATAGAGCCACAGAGACATCACACTGTGTCGTGTCTTCAAGATAGTCACAACACTCTGCAAAATCAACAATACGCTGCAAAATCTTAGCAAGCGGTCATATCTTAAATATAGTCAAATCTATCTGTTATTTCTTATTGTAATATTACAACCAACCAAATATAAGATTATTAAACATATTTCTAGGCATATTTTACTATTTTGGAAATTTATATTTTTCTATTTTATTGGCAGCTTATTTTGCTTCTTTCTAGAAATTAATGTTTAATTACAATGAGCAAAATCTTCTGTCAATAGTAAATGTCTCTAGAAACCTTATATTTGAGTTTACTGTAATCGTATCGATAGAAATGGTAGACGATAGAAAAACTTGAACAGACTGAATGCATTTTAACTCACTAAAATTCTTTTGTTTTTTTGCAACATGGTCATAAATAAGTGTAACGATTTTCAAGCTATTTCTGAATCTTCCCTCTCTCTCTCTCTCTCTCTCTCTCTCTCTCTCTCTCTCTCTCTCTCTCTCTCTCTCTCTCTCTCCTCTAGTTCTCTTTGTCTCACTGCTTCTTTGTCTTACTCTTGTTAAGTTCCTCTTGTATGCTCTGTCTTTTCTGCTATCTGTCTATCTCTCCTCTGAACATGTCTGTCTGTAGAGAGACTATCACTAAATGATGTATTGCTGAGTCTGGCCAGGATGAGTGCCAGATTCCGCAGATAAAGCCGTGCACTTAATTTCCTCCATCCTCCATTTTGACTCAGTGGAGTTGTCTTCAGAGATTCATGCTCAGACGCGCACACTGCTTTTCTGTACACACACACACACACACACACACACACACACACACACACACACACACACACGCACACACACACACACACACACACACACACACAGATGTGCAGTTAGAGCTGCTTTAAAATGAAAGTGAGAGGCATGAGTGTCTATGTATATCGGTATTTCTCATTATAAAACTATAGAAATGTAGATCATGAGAGTTAAGGGAAAGGAGTCCAAGAAACCAAAATCTGTCAAGCTCACTAGCCAATCTGTGAGCTCATGTATGTGGAAGAGGGCAGATCACACTTTTCTCTAAGCGTGATGAGGTGATGAGGCGTGAACAACACTTTGAAAAGATGCAAAGTCTGGCTTCGTGAGATTCGGAGGAAGCACATGTGAGTCTGTGCTAGTTGTTGTTTAATAGGGGAGAGTTAGCTTGTGAGTGAAAACATTGAACAAATCTTGAGAAAATAGAGTAAAAATAAAAAAGATGGTTGCTATAGAAACTCTTGTGTTTTTGAAGATGGCCCAAATTACTTTGGTAGCAGCCAAGTGTGGACTATTTCCAGCTTGGGAGAGTGAGAAATACAATAGGAAGCCACAAGAGGAAGAGATTGCAAATAAAGCAAGTACAAGTACAAGCAGATATTCACGGCATTAGCAGATGCGTGACAGCAGAAACAAGAGCATTCATATGCTCACGCTGCCCACATAAGCGCCAACAGAGCTTCAAAATCTATACCTGCATATCCCAGGAAACTCATTATGTTCGACTATGTCACCTGCAAAGAAAATGAAAAGAATTCAGCAAGCAGTACACACAAATTCACATACACTTCTCATCTCCAGTGTCTCCTTGAGCCTTAAAAGGCTGCTTCAAGCTCTTTCAAAGATCCCTGCCTAGAAAAGAGTGACGATCTGTGCAAGTGACACGTAAATCCAGCTGCCAACAAATCCTAAAGGAGTTTGTCTTCGTTTGTGAGCTGTTAAGATAAAACATGTCCTCTCATTGACTTTGGTATTAATTGACAAACACATCTCAAGAATCAGTCACTGGCATTGATTTAAAGAATGTCAACTATAATTTGAGGAAGGAAATCAAATGTCAATTATCACACAGATATTTCTTAAACACAGCCACGTCTTCAGCTTCAGGAGGAGAAAGATATTCCTGTGCAAGCAAGGCGTTATTAGATGCTGGGATTATTTGTGACACATTCGATGACTATTCTATTCTCTGCATACATCCACTCCTGTGCATACACAGTTGGCTCACAGTTTAACGCCCACCCTGCTGCCGTTAATGAAATCTTTGTGGCTAATGCAAACAGATGCAGACCATAATCTGCTCTTTCTATTGGCTCGCTCATGTCTCTGACCAAATTGTGCCGCACCCAGCAGAGTCCATTAAGTAAAGGCGAATGGGTGAGTTTGTGGTTGTGTGTGTATGTGTGTGTGTGTTTGTGTAGAAAGAGAAAAAGACAGATGCTTCTGCTCTAGAGAGGATGGTGAGCTAACAGATAAAAGCTTCACCGCTCGGTGCGCTTGAATGTGACCTGAACGTGACGAGACAGGAGAGTGTGTCTCTTCCACCGGAACTCTCTGCATGTGTTAAACCCTTTATCTGAGAAAAGCAATGCGCTGCCATGCTTTGATATATGTGTTTATATCTACAAGCACATTGAATAAATGCATGCGAGTTCACACAATAGAAGATATCCTAATTCACCAAAGGATAGCGAACACTGGTGTATAGGGGATTTGTGGTGCAGAACATGGAAATGAGGCTGATTTCTTTCATTAATGGCACATCATGCACAAATCCACCTCACAGAACACACAGAGGGATCAAAAATACTTTCACCCAAAAAGAGAAAGAAAAGTCCACATAGTACGGATTAACATATGTGAAGCAAAGTCTGTGATCCTTTTCTGTGCTGTGCACTGTTTACTGATTTTAAACCTCTCATTAGATTCAAACACTTTCCCTTGAAGACGATAAGCCCAAGGCAACACTTTCTAATTAGTTTACGTAGCCCACTGGTGACTGCATTTGCTGTTGTGTTTTTTTGTTGCCTCTATAGCGACAAAGTGTCATTATCACTCACATTGGTATTTTTTCTAAAGCCTTAGGCTGCTTTCACATATGTGGTGTTAAATTCATTCGAATCCAATTTGGTGCAGTTTCTCCTGTAGTGCAGGTGAATCTATATCGCATAGAGCTCTTTTCATGAGCACGTAATCTCAGTCTGGTTTAATGCAGGCTGATTTGAACAATCCTACTGCGAGTGATTTAAGATGCTAAACTTAGTTTCAAGGCATCAACTGAGCCAAAGGAAACAGCGGTGCGGTAGCACTGTACAGATGTGAAGTCTTCCGGATATTTGGACCTATATTAAGAGAAAATAAATTATGAATGTGAAATTTTAAGGTAAATGTTTAAGGACTACCCATATATTTTCTGGACCAATTATTCTACATAGAGTTACAGGGAACCTGGAGTCTATCCCAACGGACTCTGGGCAAAAGGCATGGGACACACTTGATGTGGTGACAGTCCATCTCAGGGCATCTTCATCGTCAGCGTCATCATCATCATCACCATCACACACACACACACACACACACACACACACACACACACACACACACACACACACACACACACACACACACAGTATAACATGTAGTGAAATGCTTTTTATGAATTAAAAAATAGTAAATAGCAAATTAACACTAAGGTAAAGAATAAAATAAAGTAAATAAAGAAACCCATACCCTACAAACAATCTAAAGATGCCAATCAGCCACAAACATGTCACCAGTTTTTGTTGTTGTTGTTGTTGGTGTTGTTGTTGTTGTTGTTGTTCTTGTTCTTCTTCTTCTTCTTCTTCTTCTTCTTCTTCTTCTTCTTCTTCTTCTTCATTATGCTCAGTTCAAAACCATACTAAACTCAGCAAACCGACTAATAAGTGTAATCTTCCAGTGAAGCTCCACTGCATATTGTCTCACTTGGAAATAAAGTGAGTGGATGGGCAGTTACTGTTTACCCTGGGGCTTTCACTAGAAACCAAGAGCAGAATGCATTTATATACATTCATCAGCTTGAAAGCTGAATCATGTAGTGCTCCTCTTTGGTGCTAACCACTTCATTAGGTAGCCATTATTTACCTCATTCAGAGCAAGACTTTCGTATATTGTGTGGACTTTTTAGTGTGGGTTTGTTGTTTTGTTTTAATTCTTTGTCTTAAAGAAATCCCTGGACACTATCCATTAATTAGTGGAGTTTCATTTATCCTGTGTGTGGAACGTTCCAGTCTTTCTGTGGCATAGCTTCTTAGCTCATTATGCTCCATGGCAACTGAGACATCACACACTCACTATCATCACACCTTCCTTATGCAAGGTGAGCAATGACTCAGCCACTGTGTAGAAAACAGCCGAGCCTCAGAAATGTGTTTATGCTTTTTCAGCGGTCAACTATTGCTTGAAGAACACTTCGTTGTATATGCAGAGATAATCGGTATTCAGGGTTAACCTAAAGATTTGTTCATGTCAATGAAAGTTTTAATCTAAGGAATATATCCATTGTTATTTTCCAGGAAAAGTATACAGGAAAGTATAGCGACATCGGTTTTTCTAAGATCGGTGTCCCTACGGCATTCACATGCCTTCCTTAACGCACAGGCTGGCCGGGCATGCCAGTCACAATGGGCGCCCAGCCGTGCTCTCTAGCAGCATGTGTGGAGTGGGATTGGTTTATGTGTGAGTGGTGGAGAGGGTTCTGAATGACCTTTGAGGCAACTCTTCTGCAGAAGAGCACTGACAGCTGGACAGCAAGCTGGAGAGAGCTGTGTGGATGTTGGGCTTGCTTCTGCATGCTGAGTAGGCCCTGTGACCTTGGCCATGTCCAGAGAGATCACCATGGAAAATATACAATGGCCTACCACAGTAAAAACCATGGAGAGAGCAATGTTTCTGATATTCATAGCCTTAACATTCAACTTATTATAAATCTATTGCTGCACCCCTACACACACACACACATTAGAGAGAGAGAAAAAAATGGATAGACCAATCAGCCAAGAAGAAAATTCTCATTTGATTTTCTAGCAAGTTACAATTTTACATACATTTTACAATTTTACATTGTATAATAAATCACATTTTTGAAAACAAAAGATACTTATATATCCTTAAGCAGCGATCATTGGGGTCCAAGCACCATAATGTCCAAAAGATTTTGCAAAATCTTTGTTTCCCCTCAGTCTCTGACTACTTTTAAGGGTCAACACGTAACATTTCATGTGAGCCAGGGACATTTTTATGGCATGTCACAAAACATCAGGAAGCTTAACACGAAAACATAAAGCTTTTCACTGCTTGGTCTCCACACTTGCCTGAATAAAGCAAGGATAGTTCACACTTCTATTTTTTTTTTGTAAAGAATCAGAAAAACAAGCGCAGTGAAACAGAGAAGTGATCTGCATTATGACACTTAATTAGACTTGGAGGCAAGAGACATCAAAACGGGTTTAATGTTAGTAAATAAATCACTTTTTTATTTGCATGACAAAAAGTTGGAAAACTAGTATTTGATTATTTGTTTTTATTTCGAAATGATATTGTTATATTTTGTTACATTTTTGTGTTAAACTGGTGGATGTCAAACATTCATTAGTTCATCCATTCAGTGCCGAATAAGTCAGTGATTGTGTTACACACTAGCAAGCGATGACAAAATATAAGAGAAAGACATACATACACAAATGTTCTTAATGTTTTTATTAAATAAAAAAAGTAAAAAAAAAAAAAAAGTTTGGTGCCACTTGATAATTAGTAGTTCCTCCAATTTATTCAGGAAAAAGAGACCACATTCCAGTCTCTTTTTTTTTTTTTTTTTTTTTTTTTTTTTTTTGTTGTTTTTTGTTTTTTTTTACTGGCCCATGGTTTAAAGCTCTGTAAATGAATATAATTAATGTTCGTTATTAAGAATTGCTGCTAGTGGAAGCAAACTGGCAAAGTTTCTTCTACATCTTTTCCTCTTAAAATGAGTTGTTACATGAGTCCTGCAGTTATACAACATCAGTTCATGCATAGTGATTGGGCAGTGGTGGCTCAAGTGTTTAAGGCTTTGGGTTGAGGATCGTGGTTAAAGCCCCATCACTTACAGCTGCCCCTGTTGAACCCTTGAACAAGCCCCTGTGCTCTGACCCCAACCTCCAAATTAAGATATGTGAAGAAAGAATTTTACTGTGCTGTAATGTATATGTGACAAAATAAAGGCTTCTATTTTATTAAAATGTTAAAATTAAACTATAAAATGTTCCCCCTTTTTTCCTCATCAAAGTCAGGTACGCTGTTCTCCCTTTGCTCTTTGTCTCCCTCTGTTCCATCTCTCTCCGTTCACGCTGCTCCTGATCGGGGATAGGATTTATCCTCAGTGGGCTCTGGCTCAGTGTCAGCCTCTGCCTTTCTCCTAAGCGCTCCTGTTTACCTTTCAGTGTGAGTTAATACTCTGTCAACACCATTAATTCGCAGCATAATAGGGAGCGTCCGCAAGCGTCCGCAGTGTTTACCAGGCTGGCGACAGCTTGGCGAGATTGATTCAGTGATGCTTTATGTCCGGCAGTCTCATCTAATGACGTGCCTGTAAATTATACAGCACGAAGGCATGCAGGATAGGTGATACTCGGTCTGCTTTGCTGCCCTTCGCCCATCCTTCTGTCTACTTACTGGATCCCAGACATATATATAAAAAAAAAGGAAAAGAAAATCAGTTTTAGTGACTGCTAATATCTGCCCGTATTCGGTTTCTTTCTTCTTTACACCTTTTTCCTAATTTGTGCAAAAGCCTGAAGTCTTTGTAATGTGTGTGCTCAATTACCTGTGCATATTACACCGTCATATTGACGTGATGAGACAGAAGATTGTTTGAATTCTCATAAATTGTCTCCTCGCTCAGAGATGAGTTTTTCACTAGACGGCTAAAATATAATCTCTTTCGCATTCCTCCGTAAGAATGGCTCAGCACTCTCGTCTCATCCTTTTCAAAGAGAGTGCCAATTTGGGCCGCGGGGCCGGGTGACTCACACTCACAAGAGCCGAGCTGTGGATCGGTGCCTGCAGAGCTCGATAATGGAGGAAGTGTGTCAGTCACATCACAGTCTGTGGGCCTGCTGTGTGGCCATCATTACCTTCTCCTACCTCATCAAATGTTCACACCTTTCTATGTTTTTCTTACTACTCTCTCTCTCTCAATGGCATTGTGTTGCACTCTTTAGGGCTGCTAAATAGAATTGTTTTGTTGTTGTTGTTGTTGTTGTTGTTGCTGCTATTTTCTCCTCAAAGTCAAGAAATTCTGTCAGAAACATATGTAGCAAAGGTTATTTCTCTTTGCTTAACATAACACTGTATTCTTGTTATTAAGAGAAGCACTAGACCAGTTACATTTCTTGGTTTCTTTTCGCCCTAGAATCATGATAGCCTGCTTAAATTTCTTTTTCCGCTAATAGTTTCAATCAGCTTATCAGATAAAATACCTCTTAGTTTTTCATTAAGCAATGCTACACAAGCAATTTTTGGTTATCATAAAAAAATTGGTTATCATATGTCGGTATTCAATGACTGCAGTATTGCTTATTTTATAACAAGAAATTAATATTGAGTACCTGACATTTCAGAAAAAAGAGTTTTTTTTTGTTTGTTTTTTTCATTGCTTTTTTCTTAAAATATTAATCTGGCAAAAATAAACTTGGATTTCATTGCATGAATCTACACAAAATAGGCAACAATATTGAAATGGTTTAAATATCGAAAGTTTATTCTTTTTACTTTAAATTATTTACATCAAATTAGTGTGTACTTAAGACTATTTAATAAGCTCTGGGGCAAACAGATATGGTAGAAGCCTTTATTATCACCACATTACAACACAGTAGAATTCTTTTCTTCACATACCCCAACTTAGGAGGTTGAGGTCAGAGTGCATGGGCAACTATGATACAGTGCACCTGGAGCAGAGAGGGTTGAGGGCATTGCTCAAGGGCCCAGCAGTGGCAGCTTGGCTGTGCTGGGCCTTGAACCCTGATCTTCCGATCAACAACTTAACCAGTTGAGCCACCACTGCCCCCCGTAAGAGCGAGGTATAGAGCAAGACTCTTTTCGGTTCTGTCACCGAGGTGGTGGAATGAATCACTTATTCTAAATCTAAATATTCTAAATATAAGTCATCTTCAAACCTTCTTCAGGTGAAGACCCATCTCTTCCTGAAACATTTAAACTAGCACTTTTTTTGTGTGTAAAATAATAATAATAAAAAAAAAACCTGTACAGTTTTAGGTTGATGGTATATCCTAAGTCTGTAAACTAGTGAACAAGTGTTAATGTATTCATCGATAGAGACTTAAAAGCACTTCTGTACGTCGCTCTGGATAAGGGAGTCTGCAAAATGTCATAAATGTAAATGTAAATGTAAACAACTGCCTTTATAAATCAAACATTGAGTTAAATGGAGATAATCTGTGTATAATTTAAGTGTCACATGGTCTCATATTAAATATATCTGTTCATAGTAGGTCTCAAAGTTTGTCAGAGGACTTACCTAAACACAAAGAAGACCAAAGAGGTCCAGGACAAAGTTCTGAAAAAGTATTAATCAAAGTTTGGTTCTAAAAGAGAAATAACATCTCTAATAGACTCAGAGCATAGAATTCGTTATTATAAAACAGATAGGGTTTGGCACAACTGTGACTTTTTCTAGAGAAGGCAAAAGTCAGTGACTGGTTAATGAGGGCATTATTCAGAGAAGCAATTATGAGGCCAAGTGTAAGTCTCCATGGCTCAGATGGTAGACGCCAGAATTCATTGGACAGCCTTAGCCCTGACTATTCAGCCATAGCTCTGAGCAAAAAGAAGAGAGAGAAACCTTTATTTAAAAATTGACGTATGATATCATACTTAGAATTTAAAAGGCATGTTGGAGAATCATGTAGAAAAAGAATCTCTGGTACTGTATGATGCGAATGTAGTATTGGCATAAATTGTAGTATTGACACTACATTTGGCAGACACCCAAGAGCCAATACTTATGCAAATAACAAACGTCTGCTTTGTCCAGTGGCATAAAAAATACACCAGCAGATGTTAGATATTGTGTAAATGAAAACGTAAAATCTTAGTTAAGTGGATAGCAATTTCAGACTCAGGCTTTGAAAGCGAAAGGGGGTGAATACTTATTCAAGGCACTCTTTGGTAACCAGCATTATTCACTGGGCTGTTAAAACTGCAAATTGGAGTTTGTACTCATGAGGATAGTCTTAATATTTAATTACAGTACATTATATATCACATTTATGAGACTATTATATTATCAGGCTGGAAAGCTAAAATACTGGTTCATGTGGATTTTGTTTTGTTTTTCAATTTCTGGGCTAATTAAGAAATATGTATTAAATTTGGGGGAAAAGCATTTCTAACTAAGCTAACGATACAGAAAAGAAAAAAGTATTTAAATGTAGTATACCTCAACCTCTGGCATACACAGGAACTTTGCTAGCAAGTCACTCTCAGATTTGAAAGATGACTCTGGAATCATTTGCTTGGTCATTGATGTATGGTTATTACAATTCTACAACTTTTCTTTAACAAAACGACAAAACCAGATACCTTCTCTCTTGAGTTGCTGGATGACCACAACACAAATAACAATAAAGGGCTGAACAGACCAGCACAAGGAGAGGAGAGTCGTTTTTAATAATTATTTACTATTTGTTTCTGTGTGTCGTGTCTTAACCGTAATTGTTGATGCTGTACACTGAGAGTTGGTCCAGTATCTCTGTTTATATCGCTGTTTGTGAGTGATATTTGACTGAAAAGCTGACACAGTGTCAGGCTCCACAGTTGACATGGCTGTGATTACTGCTGCTGAGGGAATGACATCTGTTGAGATTTTCATGGCGAGTGTTACTCATGGTGGATGTCATTAAAAACGGCCTGTTTTTTCTTTGCGTGTGTGGTAAAGACTAGCCTTGGGGCTTGAATGAAGATAATGGCTTTTCCATTACAAATACACCAATATTTGAGAGAACAATTCCGCCCTGAACCGCGAAGGGTGAATTACATTTGCTCTGTTATTTGATACTGTTCAAGCCGCGCTCTGAGAAATAACTTTTATTTCTTTCCCCCCCTCAACATCTGAAATAACAGTTACTGTGCAGCGACAAGTAGAATTCCAGCAAGATGAATGTCAGACTTAGACTTCATTCTGTAACTCGTCCAGGTCACATCTCTACGCAATCAGACATGCGGATGTTTTCTGGAACGATTTTAGTCGGAAATTCGTGACTCAAGGGTTGGCTTGGGTTTTTTGTGTGAAAGGTGATATGGAGCTTCAGCGGAGGGAGAGTGAAATGTTTTGTTGGCGAAGCGGCCATGCAAGAGAAGATAAGTGACAGCGCTGTGGTTGTGTGTGTGTAAGGTACTCAGTGAAGCGTGTGTTGTCGCAGTCAGCATTCACCTCTTAAACTTGTGTGTGAGTGTGCGTGCGTGCATGCGGATGTAGGTGTGTGTGCGTAGTGTGTGCTAGAAGCGGGTTGACATAGCAAAGCCATGTCCTGCCATGAGAGTCGCGTTGAGATTGTATAAATAAGAGATAAAGGTAATGAAGGGAGCGAGAAGCAGTGAGGCAAGGGAAGGTAAGGGAAGAGATAGAGAAGCGTCAGGGTTCTCTACGTTAACTTCAGCGTGAAGTAAGTAAACAGCTGAGGCATGAAAGGAATGACTTGATATTTGAAAGACACAGAATTATGTAGATTAATTGCAGAAGAAGGCGGTGGGGCTTATCAGTGAGCGGCAGCACTTTTCCCTCAGCTCATTTTGGTGTGTGTGTTTTAATGGATCATGGGGTTATTCATAAAGCCCTACCTGAGGTGGTGTGTTTGTGTGTGTGTGTGTGTGTTTGTGTGTGCGTCTGTTGGGAGACTAGGTGGAGGAGGCTGAGGCAAGCATAAGGCTCTTCTCCATCTGGGGACAGGATTGCTTTCACTGCAACGTCCTTTTTGTCCTTTCGCCTACCCACACACTCCCATTTCCATTCCAATAGACCTTTTTTTTTCTCTTGCTCACTTTCTCTCTCTTATTTTTTTCTCCAGAGTTCTCTTATTAAGGGGTCCTGATGGAGTGTGTCGGCGTTGGAGAAAGGGATTCAGACCTGCCAGTATTGTAGTGGTGTTTTTTTTTGTGGTGTGAAAGCAAGCTAAAGAATAAACGAGGTGTCGTAGCATAGTGGTTCTGGTTCAGTATAATACCCAGGAGTGCTTTGATGAGCTTTGCATGGGTTGTGATTCGTGTTCTTGTGTTTTGTGCCTGTTCGTCGAAGCTGTCCTCCTCTCCCCGTGTCCTGCTGCTGTGTGCGCTCTAGGCACGCTGTTAAATTCTCCTCTTTGATCCGAGGGGAAGAGACGGGCACAAAACAGACTCATGGGAAATGAGTAGTTGCGTCTCCCTCCCTGCCGTTGCAACCCACTCTTGTTTTCTTACATACTGACAATTAACGTTTCTGCTTGCCAACATTCTCTGTCCTTTCTCCCTAGTCAATGTTTATATCCCGGCATTTACAAACTTGGGGAAAGGGACAGTGTGTGTAAATACTGTTTCTGTCACAGTACAGCACAAACTGATGTTTTTGCATTCAAGCGTTACTGCAGTGCAAATCTGTTGCACATATGGCTGTGGGTTTTGCTTCAGTTTCTGATACGGGGCCAGAAATGATCCACGTCTCTGTGTTATCCATAATAATAAATGGGTGCAAACCAGGCACAGTTACACAGTAATTCAGGAGCACTAAATAGAGCATGTAGTTTTATTCTTCATCTTGGTGTGAAGATGAGCTTCTATGAGCATAAGAATCATTTCCATTGCCTCACAGGCTCATTTTTGGAAAAATTTGTTTCATAGCAGTTTGCTTGACTGATTTAATAAAAAAATCATTCGGGTGTGATTATCCTCAGCTTATGAGAATACAATAACAAATTCACTACAAATTCAGTTCAAATTTCCATAGAAAATGTGAAAATATATAATATGTATAGTATGTATAATTTCCTATGTTTTGCAATATGTACAGAATTTGAAAAATATTGTGAATTATCATTTTCAATTTGTCGATCAAACCTCATATGGACTGCATGTGTTACTTCTGTGTGGCTTATTGTCAGTGATACTGCTTGTTAAAGTGTGGCGTTTACCTTGCTGTGTGCCATCTTGGGTTTTAAAATGGCTGCCGGTGTGTTGTTGTAGCAAGTGAGTCAGTCAAAGGCCTGAGGAGGTGAGAGGAGGGCAGGATATAGAATCTTATTAGAAGGTAGAGAGAGAGAGAGAGAGAGAGAGAGAGAGAGAGAGAGAGAGAGAGAGAGAGAGAGAGAGAGAGAGAGAGAGAGAGAGATGGGCTATTGGTGGGGAATGTGTTAAGATGCTGACAGGATCTCACTGTGGCTCCTGGGATATTGCAGAAGAGAGCACATCTCTTCTCTCAGTCATGGTGGTGCTCTGCATGAGAACGGAAACACATTGATCATTCGTTTCCTGGACTGTAGAATGAAATCAGCAAAAGGAAAGTGATGAATACTGACATATAGTAGCATTCAGCCACTCCATTAAGAGGCACTAAACACAGCTATCTCTGACACAGAGCGATTGGGGAACTATGGCAGAGTGAAGATAGTGGCTTAATAAACTGTTGGCTGAATGACAGAAAGGACACACACACACACACACACATACACACACACATGCACGCACACACGCACACACACAAACACACACACACACACACACACACACACACTCAAGAGAAGGCTTTATTATGTTCTCATATTTGAAGTACCTCCAATATGTAATTTGAATGAACATGCTAACTAATCTAATAAAAGACATACAAGTTTCTTTATATATTTACCCTCAATAAGCATATCAAGGTATACGAACATGAATACACCTTCTTTATATACTGTATTTACCCTCAATAAGCATATCAAGGTATACGAACATGAATACACCTTCTTTATATACTGTATTTACCCTCAATAAGCATATCAAGGTATACGAACATGAATACACCTGCACATTAGAAATACACGGTTCTCCTACTATCTGTAATATATATATATATATATATATATATATATATATATATATATATATATATATATATATATATATATATATATATATATTCACTACAGTTAGCTAATCTACCTGGCTATTTAACTACTACTTAACTATTAAATGTTTAATGTAGCTTAGTAATGTAGTGATATATAGATATTTTTAGGCCTACTGAAAACAATTTGCAAACAAATTAGACCAAATCCCCAATGACTTTCTATTTACTATACTGTAGATGAGGTATGTCCTGATATTTCAATATTAGCATCGCTTACTGTATAGAAATCAGACTATTCCACAAAGCACATAGGATCTATGACCTTATGTAGTTCCCTGTCAATTTATTATTTATGAGCTACATGAAATGAGCTGTCTCCATGGACTACTTCCTGTTTGCTTTGCATTACTTCGCTCGGTGCATCCTGTGTGTAACAGTGGACTTTATTTATCAATGTTTTACAAAAATTGTAATTTTGAAAAACGTTTGTCTTCATGTGTTTGTTGATGAATGCTAATCAACCAAGCCCAGGTTATTTTTATTTGTTGATGCCTACAAAACTACATAAAAGGCAAAGCTTTTTAGTAACTGCAATATATATATATATATATATATATATATATATATATATATATATATATATATATATATATATATATATATTTTTTTTTTTTTTCTCCAAAAATTACAACCCTTTGAAATTGACCGAATTACAGGAAAGCTAAATTAGAAGTGAGTCAAGTGAAAAGCATAGAGTCACACAACAATTTCACACAACAAAAATTTCTGGTCTTATTTGTCTTAATTTACGATTTATTTATTTATTTATTTATTTATTTTAGTTCTTTATGTTTTTTCATAACTACTATTTCTTTAGTATATTCCGTTAATATGAAATGACTGGATTTAAGAAAAATTTCAGTAAGTGTGTATATTTTAAATACACTTAACCTTGACACTGTAATCTCTAAATAAAAGTGCAATAACTAGCAGATGGTATAATTAAAGCCGATCGGCTGAGGTTTACGTTAGTTCATTTTTCATGTGTAAACTTATGCACACTCAGAGTGCAAGAGTAGGATACGATTGTTTTTCTGCAATTGTACGATTTTCTTGAATACCACATATCTTGTGAATAATTCCGTTTGTATCCAGCGTGATAAATGAGGCCTATTTCCTGACTCCTGGCATATCGTACATGTGCCTCAGCAGTGTGTTACTGCTGTGAAGGGCAGAGATGTTCAACTTTTCATGTCTCTTCTTATTCTGTATCAGTACTATCCCTCATATCCACATTCACAGCCAAGCCATTACATCAAATTACACTCAGGCAGCACAGAGCTCTCTTCTTTCTCTACCAGTCTCAGTCCTTTCCCATCCATCTCTCTTTCACTTTCTCCCTCTCTCTGTTTCTCTCTCTCTCTCTCTGTCTCAGCTTGTCTCGGTCTATCTATCTATCTATCTATCTATCTATCTATCTATCTATCTATCTATCTATCTATCTATCTATCTATCTATCTATCTATCTATCTATCTATCTATCTATCTATCTATCTATCTATCTATCTATCTATCTATCTATCACTCTCTCTCTCTCAGTAGGTGCTGTTGGTTTGGGTGTGCAGGCAGGGGAAGAGTTGGCAGTACACTGAACCCTGGGACATATGGCAAGGCCTGGGTGTGAGGAAGGAATGCTGGTATGATGCTTTAGAGAGGTAGCTAACTGTGACAGTGAGGGACATTTTAAATAAGGTCCAGCAAAGGTTCTTAAAGAAGAGGAAGTGAATTGAAATAAATAATGACAGCAAACGACAGCATCCCCTTAACTGGATGTCAGAGGAACACGATGAATCAAACCTTCTCACAGACCCTGTAGATATTTATGCAGCATCCCTGCAACATTAAGCCGTGTGGCTTTTTTTCTGTGTTCCTGAGCAAGTGTGGAATAAAGTCAGGTATTTAAATGCTGAGACTACACACATTAAAGGGAGCTCAATAGCAAGAGAGATGGAGATGCCTGCGGTGGAGCATATAGTGTGTATCGGTGTGTATACCTATGTGTGTCTGTGTGTGTGTGTGTGTGTCCGCTAACACAGTACTTAGCATGAAAAAGCCTGTAATGAGGAGTGTGAAGGTAGCTGGAAATATTTGAATCGACACAGTGTGCCTCATCACACTGCTTCACTGCTGTGCTACTGTGTTACAGGAAGTGTTTGTTTTAGGGCATTAAGCCGATCTTCCCAGGTTACATGGATATGAATAGTGGATATGAATACGTTCTGTGGACGTCTGCGTTCAACATGAAACCATGGATCCATAACCACAAACAAAATAGCTTTCTAATGACTCCGGAAACCCAAACACATTATTTGTAGCTCTCAAGGGTGAACTGATACAATTAATAAGATACTGTATAATGTCCAAAGATGAGCATCAAAATCGGAATTTAATGAAGACAGCAGTAAACAATAAGCCCGTTATTTTCTGGCAGACATTGTTCAAAAGGTCAGCGGTTTGGCTCCTGATAGCTGTCTGCTGATAGCATGCAGTCACTCCCAGGAGTGCTTCCAGTTTTTCCTGATTATTTTACGTAAAAACTTAGCAGCCATGTCTCATTAAGTTTGGCCTTTCGGTTAAACTCACAATTGGTGAAACCTTTTACTTTTACACTGAATTGTATTCATTTGAGATTGTTGTGGATGAATTCTTGGATGCCCTTTAATTCAACACCATGTTTGCAAGTTTTTTTCTTCTTTTCTTTAGTACTTCTGCCTTTTGATTTTGCACAGCATATTGTATAGTGAAAATGAAAAAAGTTTAATTGACTTAAAAAAATTATTCTCGAATTTGTGCAGCCATAAGAAAGAATCCTAATTTGACTATAGTATTGAAATGTATATAATTTGGAAAAGTAAAACTTAAATATTAAATATTAAAAATTATGGCTGCATATGATGAACACACCAGTGAGAGAACATGTTAAAGAATCTGAATAAACAAACTGGATCATGAAAACCTAAAGGACCTGTCAAAACAAGTTCTGGAAATGTACCAGCCATTATTTAAAAAACAAAAAAACAAAAAAAAAACAAATCCCAAACTCTGAACATCCTGCATCAGTGCATCCATTATTAAAAAATATGAAAAATATGGCACAGCTACAGATCCGCCTAGAGGAAGCCATCTACCAAAAGTCTGTGGGTATTAGTCAGAAAAGCAACCAAGAAAATGATGAAGAATTGGTGCTTTTAGGCAAAACAGATTGCATATAAAAAAATTAATTCAACATTATTTTTTTTTGCCTCCAAACAATTTTTCTTTTCTTTTGCCATGAAAGTCAAGCACATGATACGCCCGCTGTTCAAGTGGTTCAGGTTATGAGAACATGGTTTCTAGGCAAATAGAAATAGCTTTCATAGATTTTATTGTATACAAAAAATGGCAGAATGGCAGTGAAAAAAACAACAAAATCATCAGGAATGCCAACACTTCCAATCAAGAGCAGACTTCATATGAATAAAGTTGCACTGTGATTACACCAACATCAACGGTTTAACACAACTCATGAACTCAGAGCTTTCAGAACATTTGGGCTTCTAAAATAGTAAATACCATAAAAGTGGATCATTCATATGAATTCCTGGAAGGGATTTGAACTTTAAAGGTTGAGAATATAGTGATCTATATGTTTCTTGTGGACATACAGTAATACAGAGATACAGTATAATTATGTTCATGGTTAGTATCAGAACCTTTCTGTTCCCAAAACAATGTGTAAATCGGATTAAAATATTTTCTTTTTATTACATCTTGAAGTCTGTGACACAGCTACCCATCTCTGTGATACAAAAACCCTGGAATCCAATCCATCTGTAGATTTGCTAATAGTTTTTTTTTTCTCTCCCGCAGCAATTTTTACCACCTTAATCTTTCTTCTTTATGGTCCATGTTAAAATGTAGTGAAATGTTGCTTCGTGCAATGTATTCAAGTGACCCAGAGACGAGTGCTCGCAGGCAATTGATATCTCTGTGAGAAAGCTTTTTAAAGGTCTCTCATTGATTTGCTCACATAAAAGGACAGAACTGTGGTGTGTGAGCCTTTAGATCTCATTTTTTTCCTTCTTGTCATTATCCTGTATAAAATATTTAACAATTTCTGAGGACGTGTATTGTGTGAAATCTACAATACCTGCCATACGTTGTGATATTAATTACAATATGTCCTAACGAGAGGTTCCATTGTCGGAATTAATGAACCAGAGGGTGTTATGATCCTTTTGCAATTGTCAGTGTTTCGGTTTGGTTTGGAGATTGATTTACAAAGGGGAAGGGTAATCAATTGACTAATAAATCAATATTAAAGCATCCTACTCATGAAGATCGATGCACTGTAAAGGTGAGACATACGTATACGTAATGCAGTGTTCGAATTCAGAACTAACTGAGAATGGCTCTAGCCGCTTGGGATTAATCATTACCTGGAATTATTACGTGCAGAATATTTTTACTTATAAATCAGTTGATAATGTTTATTAAGTGATACTTGAGGGTGTTATTAGCAGTTGTGTAAGCTTAGTGTCAGCATAACCAGCTCAGCAGTCCGCTCTTTCTTTAATAGGATTGTTATTGCTGTCAGTGGTCCATAGCCGCTGGTATATATTTAGCTCGGGTAATTGCAGTGTTATTATCTGCAGTTGTTGTCATTCCTGTTGTTGTTTTTTCCTTACTGTCGTTAGACTGCTCTACACTAACTCTCCACAGCAACTCTCATTAACCACTGTACTTTCATCTCCATCTACAAATGAACAGGAAGAGATGGTGGATCATGGATTGGGTGCAGTTCTGACCTTTCTGTCCAAACACAGACCCCTGATGGACATCCCCTACCATCCTCTAAGGGATTTCATTTATACTATATATATATATATATATATATATATATATATATATATATATATATATATATATATATATATATATGGAGGCGAATTTGAGCAAAATTAGCACATACACACACACATTTTGTCACACACAGAAGCACACAAACATGAACACACTCTTGCTGAGTGAAAATTGTTCAGGGATGTATGCCGGCTGAAGGTGTTGGGGACGGAGGTGTGAAGACCGGAGATATGATGATGATAAATGCTGAAGAAAGGGGGGGATGTGTTATGGTAGAGAGGTGTGAACAAGGACACATGTAACAACAATTTACTTTTTTGCAGTTCTTCTATGTGTCATTCTTTATCTCTTAATTATCAGTGCTTCTAACTCTAGCCATCTGTGCTATATAATACTGGAATAAACAAATCCTGTTTAGAAATGGGATACAGGAAAAATAATGTTTGAAAAGGCCTTGTGAAAGTACTTAAAAAGAAAGACTAAAATCTGAAGGAAAAGTATAAGAGCACTCATCTTGCACTTCATGAAGATCCAAACAGGTCTTTTATAAATCCATAGCTTAGCTGATGAAGTGACTAACAGCTGGAGATTTCCTCAACTGAGCATTCTTAGAGCACATACCTTTTCCCTACCAAGACCTCCCAGGTTTACAAACCATGAGTCACTGTTTACTTCTCCTTTTATTCATTCATTCATTCATTCCTTGGATATAAGATGACAAATGCTCACATACACAGTGCCATTAAATAGATAGGTAATAGAAGGGAGGCCAAATTGTGCTGGTTCTACTTTCTTCAAGCAGGGATGAAGTAAGAGGAGCTGCTGTGTTGTTGTTTGAATAGGTTGGTAAATGATTTTGTGCTGTGGCGAATCTGGAGGTAGTGCAGTCTCCCTTAAGATTTAAATGGATTCTGTGCTTTAGCTTAGACTAGCCATTTATCTCACCTCTCTCAAATAACTCTGCTGTCAGGGTAGTGGCCATCAGCCTGGGATGTAGATGACCTATCAAAAACATTGGCAAGTAACAACAAATGTGTTTGATTTTTGACATTTATATCACACTGACTTCATACAGTGGTATCACAGGATACTCGATTTGACGCTTGAACCATATTTATTTATTTATTTATTTATCTATCTATCTATCTATCTATCTATCTATCTATCTATCTATCTATCTATCTATCTATCTATCTATCTATCTATCTATCTATCTATCTATCTATTTATTTATTTATTTATTTATTTGGAACTCCATTAGCTTCCACGAGTGGTTGCTAATCTTCCTGGGGTCCATTTTACAATATCAAAACATATTATACACAATCACATTACACTTTTTACAATATGTTATCAAAAGAATAAATACACTTCAATTTGAGTCATTACACTTAGTTTTCATTACAGATCATTTATTTTCTTACCATCTTTTTAAAATAAGATATATTGCATATCTGTCTTATACACATTGACAGTTGATTCCAAGCTACTGAGGATCTAAATAGTACAGTTCTCCTCATACAATTTGACTGTGCAAAAGGAACAACTAGATCACCAGAGCTGACCTGCCGAGTAATATGTAGGTGGCAATACCCACTGTAAACCAATTTATCCACAAAAAATCTGGGGTTGTTTTTATAGATGGCATTATGCATGTAGCACAGAAGACTTATCTTTAATTTATCCTGTACCTTCAACCATACTAATATAGTGTGCATCTCATTCACACCGGTCCTGTACGAACAGCCAAGAGCAACTCTGGCAGCTCTATTCTGAGCAAGTTGAAGTTTTTTTAAGTGCTCCTGTGTAGCACTGGACCAAATAACTGAGCAGTACTCCAGGTGTGACAAGACCAAAGACTGGACTACTGTTCTCATGACTGAGGGTGGACAAAACGGCACACACTTCCTAGCTAAAGCAATGCCTCTGCCCATCCTAGACACAATATGATTTATCTGATCAGTCCATGAGAGCTGATTATCCAGCTTGACACCCAATAGTTTAGTTGTAGTAACCTGCTCAACCAAAGTTCTATCAATAGTCAAATTTAGGTTACAAGGTTTATTTAACAAATGTTTAGTACCAAAAACAATACATTTGGTTTTGGAAATATTTAGTACTAATTTGTTCAAATTAACCCATTTGATAATCAAATTTAATTGGTTTTGAAGTTTCATACTTAGATCGGTTATTGAAGGAGATGCACAAAATAAACTTGCATCAACTGCATACAGTACAACTTCTGCATTTCTAACAACATGGGGCAAATCATTCACAAAAATTGAAAATAAGAGTGGACCCAGACCGCTGCCCTGTGGAATACCGCATGATATACATTTACTATCAGAAAAACTACCATTAAAAAATACTTGCTGAGTTCTGCCATAGAGATAACTCCTTATCAGTGAAGCAGACAATTGTGAGAATCCATAATACTTGAGCTTTGACAACAGAATATCATGGTCAATTACATCAAATGCAGCTGTAAAATCTAAAAGTACTGCACCAACAAGTTTTTTATCCTCCATATATGTAAGCCACTGATCAACCATATGCACTAATGCAGTGTTAGTTGAATGGCCTGGTCTATAGGCATGCTGTGAACTCGTTAGCAATTCATTTAATGTAAATTACTCTAGCATTTGATTAAAAAGTAACCTTTCAAATATTTTGCTTAATACAGAAAGAATATGAATTGGTCTGCAATTAGGAGTAAACCCTGCCTTTTCATCTTTAAGTAAAGGTACAATTTTAGACTGTTTCCATAGCTTAGGAAACACTACTGAATTATTAAAAATGTGACATATTGGTTTGCACAAAATATTTGCAACAATTTTTAAAATTTTGCCATCAAGATGATCATTACCATGTGTTTTCTCATCAGATAAGGAGATAAGCAACTTCTTAACGTTGTCCTCACTACAAGTATTAAATGACAGGGAGCAAGTTTTCCCTCTCATAATAAATCTAACATTGTCACAAGGAGATTCAATATCTTGCATTGTCATACATGATCTTAATTGTTCTACTTTGCATATAAAAAAATCATTAAAATGATTGGCAATATCACAAGGTTTACCAATAATGTCACCATTGTTGGTCTCCATGTACATATTCAAATTATTTGACTTTTTACACTTTTGACTTATCAATTCCTTTAATACTTTCCACAATTGTTTGCTATCATTCCTAGAATTGGAGATTTTTTGTCCATAATATGCTTTCTTTTTTATGTTATTTAATTTTGTAGCTTTGTTTCTCAACTTGCGATAATGTACTCTGTCTACATCACATTTTGAATTGAAGGCCATATCTTTGGCATTGTCCCTTTGCTTCATAAGGGACATTAGCTCTTCATCTAACCATGGAGCACTGTTGATTTTTATAGATCTTTTCCGGAGAGGTGCATATTTATCAACTATGTTACTAAAAGTGTCCATAAAAATGTTAAGAGAAGAACTGCAGACCAATTTGAGTTATTGACTTCATCAACAAACAATCTAAGATTAAAGTTTTTATATGATCTACGATACATGATCCTTCCACCAGATTTAGGAATTTTCATCATTATTGAAATTGCTATCAGGTTATGATCACTGCATCTTACCCCCACAGAAACAGCTTGTGAACATAAATCAGGAACATTAGTAAAAATATGATCTATGCATGTTGATTTAGATGTATTATCCATAGCAATTCTTGTGGGTTGTGTCACGACTTGTTTGAGATTACATACAGTAGCCATTGTAAACAACTTTTTGTGCAATGAGCACTTTTTGAAAACCAATCAATATTAAAATCCCCAAGCAGAAAGATATCCTTATTTTGATCTGAAACCATGTCCATATTTTCACATATTTTTTGTACATACTCTACATTTGAGTTTGGAGGTCTATAACAGCAACCAACCAAAAATGGCTTATTAAATGGAAGATTAATCTGTAACCATATTATTTCAATATCTTTGCACATTAAATCTGATTTAATTGTAGCAACAATATTCTCCTTTACATAAAACACAACTCCCCCACCATTTTGATTTCTATCTCTTCTATATAATTTGTACTTATCAACAGTAAGCTGTGAGTTCTCAAAACTGTCGTCTAGATGTGTTTCAGATAAAGCTAAAACATGAATATTTTCTGTTGAACAGATTCTTGCGATTTCATGAATCTTGTTTCTAAGACTGCATATGTTTAAATAAGCTAAAAGTAATACTTTCTTTGACAAGTAGCTACAGTAGCTTAGTTCTGCTAAAACTTAGCGAAATGATAGTAATTGTGTCCTGTGTACAAATGTATTTAAACAACACAAAATCTATGCGGTTTAAAAAAAAACAAACATCCTGTCTATTCACAAGAAAAAAAAAATCAAATTAAGGAAAATAACAGGGAAATCTGATCCGATACTATTGAGCGTTGGAATAATCCTCAATCTATTTCTTAAATGTAGGCTTAATATACATCATTTAGAATAGGATGGCTTCCTGATGCAATAAGTAAGGAATTAAACACAATGGGACATGCTGTTACATGACAGTAATTCACACCAGGGTGGCGTGATACCAACCTGAGTACATTACTAAAGGGAAATTATGCTCCCACATCTTAAACTGTGTTATTCCTAAAAAAAAAACTACACCGATTTACAAAAATCTTAATTTCTAATTTATTACTGAATAATGTGTTGTGTTTTTTAACCATTTACAGTTGTATATCATGTCGTGGAACATCTGTGACACAAATTAATTTGTGTTATCAGTGATAGTAGCTTTTCTCACTTGTTATAGTATCTTTTATCACCAGTTTTTTTTTTATTCTTTCTCATAATGAGACCAATTCAATGAGTATATTTGTATATTTGTGTATGTTATATAGGGGGGCACGGTGGCTTAGTGGTTAGCACGTTCGCCTCACACCTCCATGGTCGGGGTTCGAATCCCGCCTCCGCCTTGTGTGTGTGGAGTTTGCATGTTCTCCCCGTGCCTCGGGGGTTTCCCCCGGGTACTCCGGTTTCCTCCCCCGGTCCAAAGACATGGTAGGTTGATTGGCATCTCTGGAAAATTTTCCGGTGTGTGTGTGTGTGTGTGTGTGTGTGTGTGTGTGTGTGCCCTGCGATGGGTTGGCACTCCGTCCAGGGTGTATCCTGCCTTGATGCCCGATGACGCCTAAGCACAGACTCCCTGTGACCCGAGGTAGTTCGGATAAAGCGGTAGAAAATGAGAGCGAGAGAGAGAGAGAGTGAGTATATTATATATAAAAAAAATAATAATAATAATAATAATAATGTATTAAGATGAGCTAATTAATATAAATCTATGCTCTATATTGCAGATAGTGAATGAATCCACAACTTTTGATTCAAGAATTCATTCAAAAGTGCTGTGATATAATGTAATTTAACACCATAGTTCTGCATTTTGTTAAGTAATAGGTCTGATAATGTAGAAATACCAGAGGGATTGGGATTAGATACAAGCATTAACACTGACTATGGAACATGTGCTGATATAACTGGAGCACCATTAGCAGTTCCTATCTCTGCCACCCTCGTACTTAATAGCGAGGTATTATTTAAGCAGCATTCTGACTTTAGTTGTCATATCGGGATATTGACCCTTTAGCCATTTATCTCTCCTACCAGGAGATATTGACTCAACTGAGTTGTAAAAAAGCTTTTGTGTCATAAAACCTGTCTGTCAATGGAACTTGAATAAAAACCTCCTATTCAATATGTTCTAGCTACAGTCTGCAAGTCAAATCGTCCCGCATGCAACTATAGAAGATTTTACAGTGCACACACATTAAACTCTTTCAAACTGATTTATAGTAAAGAGCAAGAGAATTCGTCTCACTACAGAACGTAATGGATTATTTGACAATTTCTTAAATCTCATTTGCATCCTCTTGTTATCTTTTTATATTTCATTGTCGTGTCAAAATTATCCGCATAAATTAAAGTCCCAAAGGTAATTGGTTGTATTTCATACTGTTACATATTACATACATATTAATAATTCATACTGCTTTTAGAAAAGCTTGTAGTAGGTAAAAATGTCATTAGGCGTAATTAATTTCCCGAACAAATGAACTAACCGATCAATCAAACATCAAGACAGGACATCAATCTTCTGCTTTCAAATCTAATTCTCGAGCTCAAAGCAATTCTGTTCTATGGTATAAAGTCTGTAGCAGTGCAGTGGGTGTATTAATATGAATTTATGTAGAGACGTGTATGGGGAATAAAGAATACATTCATTAAAACCTTCCAGTAGTATTGATTTGACAGACCCTGTCATATTGCATCTGCAGCATACACCAGAGTTCAGTCAATTAATGGTGACACTATTGACATGGCTTTATTTAAGGCATAATTAACTTTTCTTTAACCTGCCCTTACCAGGAGCTATTTACAAACAGCTGGCGTATGAATTTTTTTTAAGGAAGGTGCCAAGAAGAAGAAGAGCTAACATTAATTTCACTTCATACCAGCCGAAAAATACTAAGCTTAAAAAAAATTAAAAAAAAGACAATAGCTTGTCTTCCTTTAGAGACACAGTCCACAACATTGAAACCACTTCTGGTTTCATGTCCTCAGGGCAAAATTGTCGCCTGTAGCATTAAAACATAAAAGGGAGAGAGAGCAGTAGAAACCAGTGGGAAAAGCCTATCGTAGCATTTCTGGATTTTAATTTAATTTGATTAGCAGATAATTGCAAAATAAGCATGTCTTACATTTTTATTGTCGCTCCAAGTTCATCTTTCGGCCACTAGAAAAAAGAAAAAAAAAAGAAAGAAACCTTTTTATGAATAAAATAGTCGACCGGATGACAGAATTTAGTCCCAGCTCAGGGAAAAAGGGGCACCGAAAATTTAGTGTTATGTAACAAATGGAGTTTGATGTCGTCTTCAGCTGTCACTCATTATTGGTTATTTGCACTTCACAAAATGTCACACAGAAAATGTAGCGGTTTGATGAAGAGCCTATTTCTAGAGTAACGGCTTCAGTGCCACAAATGTCAGATGAGGTGAAGAATTTCCTTGTGAGTGTGTAGTGTGGTTATAGTTGTGGTGTGGAGAGCAATCTGATTGAGCAAGAAGGGGAGAGATGATAGATAGGAAAGTGAAGAAAATCACATTAGTAAACATCTAGATGGAACGCAGATAAAGCATTCCGGGTGGCTGAGCCACATATTGGCATCGGGCTGGGAAGCTGTAGTCATACGAATTAAATTACTGTTAAATTAATGTTGCTTGCATTCTACCTGCATGTGCTAGAGTGTACAACTGTAAAACCGTGTACGAGTGTGTGTCCATGCATGAATGCAGACCTGCCGGTGTGACTCTGTGGGCAGCTTCCTGCGCTGTGTCATACTCAGGCTGAGTCAGCTCAATGAAAAGAAGATGGAAGAGAGCCAGATTCAGATCCACCCTTCATCCCTGAGCCCTCACTACCTCCAGCACAGCACAGAGACTCCGCTGATACCCTTCAGCATTTCCCACTGGAGAATATTCTCGATAATCCTGTTGTAAATTAGTCTGTACACTGACCTAATTGTGTTGTAAATTCCAGGATTCATGGTAATTTGGTTCATTCCTGTTGTGAATTGGCCATTAAAAAGATAGCCTGTCTCATTAAAATTCTTGACATGAAGGAGGAGGCACTGAGCGCACTAAATCTGAGTCATTGTGTTATCTGTCTTCAGCTGGTAAAGGAATTACTGTAGAGATTCACTACACTTACGTTTGTAATAGTCAAATACTGAGTTCAAGGCAAGTGATCAAAATAACCCCATAAGCAATCTATGTGTGTGTGTGTGTGTTAGTGTATGGAACACTTACAGTAATGACTCTCTGAGTGTGATATGGGCGCAGAGTGTGAACCTGGTTTATTTATGATTCTTGGCTCTCATTTATGACCAGATGGTTCTGACCTTTGTCTCAGAGGTGAGTGTGTGCATGTTGTTATTAACTGGTTAGCAGTCATGGGAGACTAAAGGTAAGTTGTTCTGCATCATATTTACTCTAGTCATTAATGCAAAATACAGTCTTTGGATACACAGTAAAGTGACAGCATATCCATGCCGTACTGCTGAAGGATAGATGACATAGGTCTAAACAAATACATTTGCACTTTGTCTTCATTCTACCTGTATTTTCTGGCCGTTTAGTAATGTAGTTATACAGAAGGTTGTTTTATATCTCTAAAGTTACTGACTGGTACAGATCTGTTGCTCTGCACAATTTCAACCCATCCATCAGTGGAACAGAGACCACCATTTGATCACCATTGACTAGGTATTACATTCACAGCAGTGATACTCAATTGAGGGTGTGTCAACAAACAGCACTACTAATTGTATACAAGGTGGATTCAAGGTAAACTGATGAGGATAATCCCCAACTCAGCTAATGGCTGTGAATAGAAACAGATGGACCGGAGTTTGTGCATACCTACGGTACCAAAAAAATTCACCTTTATGCTGTTAAGTTTGTCTAGTAAACTAATGGGATTTGGCAGGTTTCTTACTGTCAGAAGATCAAGAGTCCGATGGTTCCATAAGAGCATAACTGGGCATGCTCTCTGGGTGGGTAGGCTGGCAATACTCTCTCACATGTCGATCAGAGCAACAGTGGCCAAGCGTGAGCTTTTATGTGGTCAATGTGTGTGTTGGAGGGAAGATAATGCTTTATCTACCAAGTCTGTTCAACTGTCTTATGAGTCTTAATGAGTCTCTGCATTCCATAAATTTTCGCAATCTTCCCCTTCTTCCCCAAACCCCTGTCTTTTTCAGTGAGAGAGGAGTACGTGGCAACCTTCAAGGGCTCGGAGTACTTCTGTTACGACCTCTCCCCAAACCCCATCCAGAGCAGCAGCGATGAGATCACGCTCTCATTCAAGACCCTGCAGCGCAATGGCTTGATGCTCCACACTGGCAAATCGGCTGACTATGTCAACCTGGCGCTGAAGAACGGAGCCGTCTCACTGGTCATCAACCTGGGCTCTGGGGCCTTCGAGGCCCTGGTTGAGCCCGTCAATGGGAAATTTAATGACAATGCCTGGCATGATGTGAAGGTTACCAGGAATCTCCGTCAGGTAACCGCGAACAAAAGGCGGTGGTCAAGATTGGATAGAATTCTGTTTTTGGTAAAAGATTTAACAGGAAGCTTTCTCCTGGCAGTAGATGCTTTGATATGTATTTTTGGCATTAAGTTGCACTAAAAATAGAGGTCATAAATATGCAATGGCTACTTGGCCAGGAGTTGAAATGTTAATATCCATAATGTCGTGACATGAGAGATTTGAACTCAGATTAATGATGCTAATACGGGAATAAAACCATAGGCAGGATAACAGACACCTTGTATTATTGAATCTAATAGTAAGACTCTGTAGAGTGTGCATCTGCTGGAAAGTCTTTTAAGATGCAGTCAAGTGAATATGCTTCAAACCTGAAGAAATAATTTTAGACTTTTGCACTACATTTGTAGGCTAGAGCACGATTAAAAAAAGAGCTAAAAATATCAGTACATTCCTACATCACTTATCACATTATATCAAAATACCAAGATGAGACATAAAGACCTGTCTAGTCTTTGGAGTGTCAAGATTTACAAGGCATATAATAATGATATGTAGTATGGTAGTGAATGTAGATATCAGTTGTCAGGTAATGGAGATGTTAGGCTTTGGGCTGTGTTTAACAGTGTGGTCATATGGTAGACCGGCTGAATTTCTGATGAAACAGCACTGGGAGCACTTTGGTGCAAAACTCTAGTCTGCTTCTCCTCTCCTTCTCTTCCTTTGCTCTTTTCTAAATGTTACTAACCTGCTTTTTGGGGAAAAGAAACTAACCTCTCATCCATGGAATGTGTCATTTACTAACCAATTACCTCTTACTAACGTGCAACGCTGATGTACTAACCTTGGCAACAGACCATCTTTTTTGACTGAGGAATGGTGTTCTGTTTTTTAATTTCCTTTCTCCCCCCTTTTCCACAAAGCACTCAGGCATTGGACACGCTATGGTAAACAAACTACATTGTTCGGTAGATATCATTCTAATTGTTTCTTAGTTTGGGTTTGCCGTGTGTCTATTTTCCTTTCTTTGAACCGTAGACATCAATACTTAACAAAAAATGGGGGAAACTGCGGTTGGTACTCTTTTACGCTTACTTCCCCCTCCCTGCCCAAGTCCCCTTTTTTATCTTATCATCTGTTTGACTTATCATATTTGGTTTTTGTCCTGTCCATGTTTTAGAGTTACATTACTCCCTTACTGTTTTTTTTTTTTTGTTCTTTTGTGTGAAATGTTGCTCACTGGCTGGACTCAGTTAGCTGGCATTGTGTGTCTCATTGGTCCAACAGCACCATGGGCCTTCACTCCGCATGGCGTTGGTATTCGTCACCCCTTTACTAACATCTCCGCATTGCATCAGGCCATTTGAGCCTAACAGGGGTGTCTGCTTTGTGATTTTTCCTTTATTTTATCTTGATTTTACTTTCATATTCTAAGTGACCAAGCTGCATGCACACACACAAACACACACAAACACACTCTCTTGTGATTGGTCTCATTAGCTGTGCTCACTGTTTGTGGTCCTCTCTCTCTCTCTCTCTCCCTTGCTCTCCTTTTATTCCTGTCCAATTTAAATCCCAGAAAATAATTGTTCTTTTCTCTTTCATTGTATGCATGCAGGGAGGGAGAGATCATGAAGCCTGCTTCCCATTCAGTCAGAGCTGTGTGAAATGTGTGCGGCTCTAATTGCCTGTGCTTTCATTCCTAACCTCTGTGGCATGCCGTGTCCTTTGTTTAACATTATATGGAAACATAAAGACATGAAAGTAGTCGACATGCACTGTACATAAGCAATACTAACTTTTAGCGCACACATGCTACTAACACCATTTTTGTGTCTGCTGATTTATCTTTGTTTTCCAGTACTGGCAATACTAACACCGAGTGTGGGCCTCTGTGCCGCTCACTCTCTCAACTAACCAAACTGAAAACTAACCTAAACTAACCTAACCTAAACTGATCTAACCCATACTGTGGGTCTGGCAGACTAGAACTGAACACCAAAATGGAAACGTCTAAAGACATACAAGTGTAATATCTCTTTCCTGAAACAGACATGAAAATGGGTTTATTTTAAATCAAGTGCTAATTATTGAAAAGTATCAAAAGCGAAAACAAAACAACTAATTAACCAAAACCTTACGAGGGGGACTAAAGCCCTATAACAGCATTCAAGTTATGTGTGAGTATAGCGTGTCCTTTCCCTGTGCTTTGTTGTCTAGGTTACAATATCCGTGGATGGGATTCTCACCACCACTGGATATACACAAGAGGACTACACCATGCTAGGCTCCGATGACTTTTTCTATGTCGGGGGCAGCCCCAGCACTGCCGACCTGCCTGGATCTCCTGTTAGCAACAACTTTATGGGCTGCCTCAAGGAGGTAACCACAAAAAGAAAGGAGAGAGAGAGAAGAGAGAGGAGCGGAGAGAGAGAGCGAGCGAGAGAGAGAGAGAGAGCGAGAGCGGAGATAGGTGAGAGAGAGAGAGAGAGAGAGAGGGAAGATAGAGAGCGGAAGGAAAGAGAGAGTATGGGAGAAGTCGGCGATATAGAGCTCGAAGAGCTCTATAGCGATCTATCTCTCTGCTCTTCTTCTATTATAGTTATCTCTATGTTATCTCGTTTCAATCTCTCGTCTCTCTCTCTCTCTCTCTCTCTCTCTCTCTCTCTCTCTCTCTCTCTCTCACACACACACACCACGCACAACATTGCCCTTCAATCTTTGATATTAGGAGAATTAAATCTTTTAATCAAATATTGTATTAGTCATACTATTACTGCAAGTTGCACTGGCATGTGCTCCTGACTTGAACTTTCTACTAATTAAACTTATAAGTTAAAACACAGTTGATTCTGTGTATTTTGATATTTGTAATGACTCGGAAATGTCACCCTTGTAGTTTTCTTCACAGGAAAGAAATGTTGAAAGAAAATTTACACAATTTATAAAGGGATTGTGTCTGCAGACTGATGGATGTGTCTTTGAGTGGGACAGAATCATATTAAACTCAAAGACAAGCCCTTTAAAACATTTCTGACTAGGCGTCTGGCTCTCGGATATCCTGTTAAGTGAGCTGGTGTTAGCTAAGCGGCTAGCATTAGAAGAGACGATAATGAACATTTATGAATTTGACCTTTAAAATTGCTACAGATACCTGTTAGGTTATCTCAAATTACCACAATGGCTATCAACAGAAGTGCAGAATAATGCCATTTAATCTTATTAGGACAAGTTTCACTTTCCTTACAGAACCTGTGAGGGAAGTCGAGGAGGACACTTCTGAAGGTGTAGTTATAGAAATAAAGAAACTCAATGAACAGCAATTTTCCTAACCTTTTTTTTTTTTTTTTTTTTTTAAAGCTAGGATCTGAATCTAGGATTTTAAAATGTATGAATTTCGATAATTATGTCGTTTCGATAATTTCGAAGAAATCCTGTCAGGTTTGCAAGCTCACTAGCATTAGTAACAAGAATTCTAAACATTTATGAATATAACTAAAACTAATCAAGGTAAATCTGTTTCGTTTGCTAACTGGCTAGTGCAAGAAGCCAATTAGATTTATGTCATAGTTGCTCATATTAGCTAGATGGCTTACAGAATTGCTAATACTAGTACTAGTACTTCATGCTCCATATATGGACTTAAAACATGCCCACATTCCCAGCCCTGCCTTTCAAGCCCCTTCTGGTCCATATACGCATATAACACACTCGTCTTCCGTAGTGGCAATTCCTGAGCATACCCTACTGCATATCTGTACATTTTGAGCGTTCAGGTAAATGTGCATTAAAAAGTGATGACACGTCTGACATTGTGAGTGTAAATTTATATGTGATATAAGCTGCTGATTTTCCAAACCTGCGTTTGAGTTTACATAATAAAGTCCATCAATGATTTGCTTTTCATTTTGCTACCATCCTATTATTGTGATAAGTTACTTGTTAAAATAAATAGACACTGCTGCTGAAAAACGCTACAGTATTATTAGACAAGCATCATTTCATACAAACAGCTTTTCATGGCTTACACTTGCAATTATGATTTTTTCTTATGAAATTAGGATTGATAATTAATAATGCAAAAAAATTTCTTTAATTACCACACATCTTTCTATTGTTTTCTATCTTTTTATTGTGCCACACACACACACACACACACACACACACACACACACACACACACACACACACACACACACACACACACACACACACACAAATGAAAATCACACATTTAGATATTGTAATTTTTATGTAGTGGCTGATATGAGCATTGCTTTTTTTTGCTCTTTGTGTTGTCCTATTCAAGATGCCCCTTTATGCATTCCGGTCACATCACTTTTCTCTACCCTGTAAAACACCAAGCCTTATGCATCAACAACTGAGAGAATTATTCATCAGTTCACTGCTGCTTTTTCAGCGCGGGGCCCATAAGCTGCCTCCAACATACACCCAGCACAGCTGAAATGCATTCGCTAATTAATATTGCTGATGAGGTTGCCTCACATCTGAAGACTGCTAATTTGAAAATAGGTCACAGATTGTCAACAACAGCAGCAGTAATAAACAAAATAAACAAGAGCGTGACAAACAGGATAAATACACTCTCTGTATAAGAGGAAGCTAAAGGTTTGACTAATAGGGGAAAATATGCTTTTTATTAGTGGAAAGCTCTCTCTCTGGGATACTCTCTGATCATTATCTCTTTTCGCTGGAAAGAAACATGGATGTAAAAATTGAGACAGTGCTATTGCAAAAAAACTTCTATAGCTTTCTCAAATCTCAAAAATCTATAGCTTTCTCAAATTCTCTGTCCCATTGGGGCATTTACTGTATCTGGTCTGCCAGTTGCAGAAAAGTACAACTTTGCAGTACAATTTACATTTGCTCAGTTGAGCTTTATTCAAAGCTGTTTTAATATCATCAAGTCAAGTCAAGAAGTGTTTATTGTCATTTCAAGCATATATAGCTGTTTCAGTACACAGTGAAATGAGACAACGTTTCTCTACATAAAACAAAGACAGAGCTAAGGCGTATCCTCGATACACCTGTAACTATATCACAGTAATTAATGTACCAGGTTTTAAACCAATACAATAAATACTGTCCTCTCCATAGAATACTGTAATCTTTGCCTTTGTTATGTTGCTAAGTACCTGAAGCTTACTATTTACATACTAGAGTGTATGAAGGAAGAATATTATTGTTATTATTGATAGCATTAATATTGAAATACAAGTGGTGCATTCCTGTGCAAAATCCAACACAGACATGCAGCTGAACATGTGGTCATGTGTGAGTACGTATAACTAAGTTAGGACTTGTCGTTAGGTCACATTTCCTATGGAGAAAGTACATCTTAGCAGTGTTGAGACAAAAACGTGAGATCAAATCCCAAATGGGAATTTTGTGGGGGAATTAAAGTTGCCTAAAATTTTCTTATTATTCTCTATGGGGCTTGAATAACACCATTTTCTGGCCAAAATGTCCAAAACGTGATCTCTCTGTATATTGGGCTACTCAGTGAGACGTACAACAGGATATTTGATAGGAGCGTGTCAGCCAAACAACATCCAAAATTGTATTACTCTTTTACTCTCTATGGGCCAAAAATGTGTGAATATTTTTGTCTGCTGTTTGAACATTGTAAGTCTGATCGCTTCTAAAAGTCGTTGCACAATTCTTCTCAATAGGCCTGTCGATTTCTACCCTCAGTCATGTCCTTAGCACAAATAATGTGGCTCGAGTTACATGGCAAAGTAAAAGAAGAATATAAGATAATTATAGAGACACTTTTTTAAAAAAGCACCACTTATAAATGTAGCTGTTTTTTTAACTGAATTTTATCATATTGTTATGGTAAAACAATATGCCTAACGACGGCATGATTTACAGTGACTTTGTCATGGTTAAGGAGATTTTAGTTATGCTCCTTCACATCATATGTGAAAACACCATTGCCTGTTATAAAATCACTGTAACACATGCATTATTTTGTCTTATTGCTGTGGGCTTTAATGATGTGCTGCGAACTCCGAGTTGTTAGTTTTTTTTTCACAGACTCAAAAATAGCACTCAGACACACAGTCACCCTCTTCTTACCCCCCTTTTGGAGCATAAACCTTTAGAATATTCTTTAAAGAGTGAGATTACTGCTTTGGATAATGACATGTTTGTTAAACAAAAGAAATTTTGTCTTCTGATCAAATCCTTATAGGCTTGTAATCCCTTCCAGGTAGGAATGATGGGGCAACTGCATGTGACTGGGAGATCTATAATTAGGAGAGGCAGTAGCATGTAGATCATTGTATAGTTACATTTCTCTGAAGGATGTCTTCAATGTGGCTGTGATACATAAGAGAGAAGTCTAGCTTTTGTTATAGATAGCTACAGTTTCCCTGTAGGAAGGACTACCAGGTAACTGCACCAGTTTCAACTCTGACTAAACATGCCACTATTTAGCTTGAAAAGACAGCAATAAATTACATGTATCTATAGTTTTCTGCCCTGGAATGAAAAAACGTGGGTCATTTTAATTGTTTAAAGCCATTCTCGGAAATGTTTTATTAGAAGACAATTTTCTTTGTCAACTGTATCCAATCAATTCAAATGAATCGAAAATAATCTACAAGAATTGACTCTGCTCCCAAAGAACAAGAGGTAGCTAGGTATGTTGACCATCATTGTGATAACAATGGAAATACACATGTGAATATACTGAAACAGATTTGGCATTAGCAATGCAAAAGCAACAATGAAATGTGTACACCGGTGTTCAATGGCAAAGAAAGTCGACTTACCAGACATTTTTATGCAGTATAAACAAATAAATGACAACAGCAACAATAAAAATATGCCATTTCAACCCAATAAACAGTCTTTTATAAATGTTAACTTCTTTGCATTACTTACAAAGAAGAAAATCCAGTTTGTTAATGGTTTTATAAATGATGCAAATGTAAAACATTCAGTTTATAATCCATCAGCATCATTGTAGAAAAAAATATAGTTTATGATCCATCAGCATCATTGTAGAAAAAAGTTCCATATTTCACACTTACAGTTTTTTGGTATCCCACCCAATTGCATTCAAGTAATATGTTATATGTTGAAGTGAAGTGTATTTGAAAATAGTGCTGGATTTTCTCCCTGGATTACTGGTTTGAATGTTATCCCACATATTTACAATGCTGATATATTGTCATGTTGAGTAATGATGGTAATCAGTTCTAAACACATAAACAAAAGTCAAATGGACAAACACGACAAACCGGCAAATGAATGATTTTGGATGATAATGAAACCGATTTGTTGATTGGGTCATTGCTAAGATCAAACAAGCTGCTTCTGGTACAACTCAACTGTGTGTCATCGTATTGACATACCTGACCAGATGAGCTGCACGCTTCGGGCTCAGCAAAGGTTCTTTGAAGCTAAAGCCTTCATCTCAAAAGCAACACACAAGAAATCAATGAGTTTGTTTGTCAGGGCGTGAAGGTGCAGCTTGTGGTGCAGCAGATGTCTGGACGGCTACCATCAGCAGCGCTTCGTCCTCACATTCACATGTAATCCCTTTCTTGGGCCATGCTGTAATGATGTCATTTCTTCAGATTAGATGGACTACCCAAGGTCTTAAACCTGTAAACACAAACGTGTTAAGCCTTCATACTCTGCCAATAAGCCACAGCAAGAAGATTCTAGACTAGATTCTACTCATTCACACAAGATCAGTATAATTCTAAAGATGTTTGTACAGATACACACTTGTGAACGTAGTAAAGTGTAAAACACATTTGTATCGGTATATAGGTGGCTTAATTGATTGTATCCATCATTACTGGGTTTTATCTTACCCTAACAAACCCTTTGTTTGAAATATTCTAGTGTGCTGATGGTCTAGTTTAAGTCACACAGATACACGAGTCCAGTCCTTATAATTGCCCCAAGCCCCTCATTCATTCCCTTCTAGAGACAAAGGGCTTTATTAGAAATAGGTTGTAATTTCAACTGAGTTTATGAAGTGCACAAAGTGGACAGGTCAGAAGAAATGGGGAAGAACTGCACATGGCTCAGTAATTGCAGGAATGGCTTTAGTTTTGTGGCAATGTGACTGACATTTTTGAAGCCTCATCAGTATCCCTTTAATGTATCCGCATTCCATTATTTTTTCTTGGCTTAAATAAAATCGAAATGGAATAAACAGAGCGAGATATTGAGCGCTTCACAGATTGTTGCTGGGTCGAAAATCACAGCATTTCAGCCATGTGGAGAAAAGAAAAAAGAGCAGTTAGTGAAAAAAAAGTCAGCCGGCTGGAGCCTTTTTATATTGAACATTACGCAAAATTACTCTAGCTCAGTATGGTCTAGCACAACACACTGCGTCATAATCAATACAGATATGATACAAAATGCACTTTCATGCTGATTTTTCAGGATATTTTCTGTGTCTGGTTTCAAGCACAGCAGAGTATTTTTTGCAAAAAAGTGAAAAGTAAAAAACAGCTATATATCTGAACTTCATTATTTTATTTAACTACTGCCAATTGGAAACAATTTGTACTTGGGCCAGTTATTTGTTACAATTTTATTTATATTTTTCTATTTATTTAAAAAAAAAAATTTTAGCAAAAATTTTAATATTACATATTTCAATACATTTAGGTGTGGACACAATACACATACTCATTACTGCAGGAAACAAAAGTTACATGCATATATTACTATTGTTTTTACAAAACAAGCTGTATTTTACAGTTGATAGTTCTGCCTTTGGTTCTTTAGGTTCTCATCATATTTTTGTTTCTCATCTCAAATTTGTTTTGTATCTCTGTTTCGCATGTAAAGGTTATATACAAGAACAACGATGTGAGGTTGGAGCTGTCTCGTCTGGCCAAACAAGGTGACCCAAAAATGAAGGTTAGTGGAATGGTGGCGTTCAAGTGTGAGAACGTGGCCACACTGGACCCTGTCACCTTCGAGACACCCGAGTCCTACATCATCCTCAGCAAGTGGACTGCAAAGAAAGCTGGGTCCATCTCCTTTGATTTCCGCACCACAGAACCCAATGGACTCCTGCTCTTTAGCCATGGCAAGCCCAAGCAGCAGCAGCAGAAAGACCTCAAGGGCCCCAAAATTATGAAGGTGGACTTTTTTGCCATTGAGATGCTTGATGGCCACCTTTACCTTCTACTAGACATGGGCTCAGGCACAACCAAGACCCGGGCTGTCAACAAGAAGGTCAACGATGGGGAATGGTACCATGTGGACTTCCAGAGGGATGGCAGATCAGGTAAAATAGTTGTATTTATTTTAAGCTCTTGTATATGTGGTAATGAATTATGTGTTATAAACACACACACACACACACACACACACACACACACACACACACAAACACACACACACACACACATTAAAACTCCCAAATTCCAGTGAGCTTTTAAAAAGACTTATAACAAAAGCCTAGACAATAAATTGACTCATTTTCATTGATAATTCTATTACTGTAGCCTTAAGTATATTTAGTGACGTAGCTGCTGTATTCTTGTTGGCATTTAATGTGATGCTTCAAATATGAATGAGCATGAAAGCCTGTCGATGTTCCATCAGTCTGGGATTTAAATATGAACGGTCCCCCATCCTTCCCATCTTCCTCGTTCTCGCTTTCAATATTTTCTCTGCACAAGTTGCCATGGAAACCAGAAGTCGGTTTCCCACAGGAGGGAGAGTGTCAGCAATTGGCACTGCCCAGTAAAGACAGTTCATCCCTTATCCTTACCCTCCTCCTTCACTTCCTTCCATCAGTGACATGCTTGCTTCAAGTCTGTAGAATTTCCTTTTATAGTCCTCTGTCCTTCTAGACAACAAACTTTTGCCTTATTGATCTGAGGCTTTTTTCTTAGGTGAAAAATGCTCATCTTCCTCTTCCCTCCGAAGAAAGATATGCAGGTCACCTACATTAATTCTGACATGCCGAGCGAGCGAGAATTATGTGGAGAAAATTAAATGGCGCATGGAGCAATTATGAAATCAGATTTCTAAAGCAAGAGTGGTATTTTAGTTTCACGGTAATGCAGTATTCAATTGGGATTTAATAGGGCTCAGCTAAAGGAAAGAGTGAGAAAGCAAGAGAGAGAGAGAGAGAGAGAGAGAGAGAGAGAGAGAGAGAGAGAGAGAGAGAGAGAGAGAGAGAGAGAGAGAGAGAGAGAGAGAGAGAGAGAGAGAGAGATTTTCTCCATGGTTTTAAATTGTATTTTTCTTCCAGGCATACTCCATAGAGCTATCCGTGAAGCTCAATTCCATCACGTCTTTAAAGCAAGATTAGCATAAGCCGCCTAATACAGTGTTGCATTGTTGCCATGGTGAGTTTGGTCGCATTTTGATGGCAAGGAAAAGAAGAAGGGAAAAAAAGCTATGAGATTGGCAGGCTATGGGAATCTGAAACGGGACTGACAGATGGGACCTTCACTGTGTGCCAAACAGAATGAGCTGTGCTGTGTCACTGTGCAGCCTGTATGAATTGCTTGCCTACACACACACACACACACACACACACACACACACACACACACACACACACACACACACACACACACTCACTCACGCACGCACGCACGCACGCACGCACACACACACACACACACACACACACACACACACACACACACACACACACACACACACACACACACCAAAGATTCTCATACATGCACAGGATGTGTAGGTAGGCATGTATATGTATATGCATATGTGTGTATATATATACAGTATGTATGGATGTTTACATGTCATATCTTTGTCAAATGTGTGTGTGTGTTACAGAAAGAGCATATAGGTGCTTTCATATGTGTGTTTGTGTGGGAGAGGGAGAGGAAATATAGAGGCAGGTCCAGCATACGGTAGTGTCGTGCTGTGTAATCTGTGAGCACTGAGACCCAGAGGCTGGATGATGGAGCATTCTCATTACTGATGACCTAAGAGAGATGTTTGGCTGCTATTTAGGGCAATAATCGCCAAGTTCAGTGAACTGGACAAGATGGTGTGCACTTGTCAGTGGATGTGTGTGTGTGTGTGTGTGTGTGTGTGTGTGTGTGTGTGTGTGTGTGTGTGTGTGTGTGTGTGTGTGTGTGTGTGTGTGTGTGTGTGTGTGTGTGGCAGGAAGAAAGAACCATAGAAAGATGTGTGGTAATTAAAGAAAAGCGATATTCATGTCAACTCATCAAATGTAAAACTACATTTTTTGCATTATTAATTATCAATTATAATTTTTATATATTATTAATTTTGTCATTAAAAAAAATCATAATTGCAAGTGTAAGCCATTAAAAGCTGTTTGTATGAAATTATGCTCTTTTAATAGCAGCAGTGTCTGTTTATTTTAACAAGTAACTTCAAAATCATTTGTATAGTATAACTTATCAGAATAATAGGATAAAGCAAACTAGTGATGGACTTTATTATGGAAACTTAAACGCAGGTTTGGAAAACCAGCAGCTTATATCACAAATAAATTTACACTGACAATGTCAGAGGTGTAATTACCTGACAGGAGAGAGAAAGTCATGCTACTGCTTTGAAGATATTGTGTACAGGACAAAAATGACTTTGATAGATGTTTATTAATATTTTATATGTACCATTATCCTGTAATCCATCTTTAAGAGTGCAGATATCGTCAGTAGCTCCATTAACTACAAAGATATTATAGACATTAATGCTATAATGTGTGACCAAGAAAAAACCTATTCAGCTTCTCTGTAATAAGCAGGCTTGAGTTTTACATTAAAGTTTGTATTATTAAAGTCGGCCTATGTTTCTCTCCCCCTTTACTCCCACTGCCTGCTTTTCATTTGCTTATAGTTAGACCAATTTAGCTCTGGTTAAGGATTAAATAGTTTATATTTCACCACACAATACAGGTCTCATGCAGCAAATGGCCAATATCGCCCATATTTTACATTATAATGTGTTCGGGCAGTTAAACATTAATAAACAGAACTCGGCTAGCTCTCTATGTACATTACGTCCCTGACTGCAATGGGCCATCACGCAAATAATTTCTTTCTTTTGTCACTGCCTTTAAGGCGTGAAAAATGGCAGTATATAATAAAGGGAAATGAAAGAGAAGAGGTTTGCTGATGCAGAATTGTACTGTGGATTTAAATGTGGAGTGAATCCTCTCCAAGAAAACAATGAGGCTAATTTAGAGTCCATGAAAGAGTTTTAATATCATTAGAGTCAATGCGAGGTGCTGCCTTGAAGGCAGATCGTTATCAGTTATATTAACCTCTGTACCATTGTCAAGCTAAAACTGTAGGTGGCACTGATGTCAAGCCTGTGAAATGAATCTATTGACTAAAACAATTTAACATGCTCACACACTCACAAATTCGTAACTATTCGCATGACATAAGCTGTATACAAAGGTTAGGGTTAGGGGTGGAGTTAGCATTCACACCTTATCTAATGACTTGATATGAAATTTAAAAAAAAGAAAAAAGAATTTGAAAAAACATCCAAGCACATTGCCCTGATTTGTTTGCATTTTTATGAATTTAGCACTTAACTGCTTAATTGAAGAAGATATAAAATACCATTCTAAACACCAGAGTCGCAGGTTTTCTTGCTATGTCTAGAAAACCAAATCACGAGCGGTCCAAGATCTTAAAACATTTCAAAGACAGAAGTACAATGAAGACATAAATAAAAAAAGACTGCACCTTGTCCAACTGTTATCCTTTGTATAACTACAGATACCTACAAATCACAACACCATGCTTACACTAGGGAAGACGCTCCTAATTAAAAGTGCTGTTTAAATCAATGCAGTACTTTAGTGAATTGTAAGTATAAGCTTAATCCTGCCTATTAACACACATTGCCTGACAATCAGCATTTTAATTACATTTTAATTTTTGTTCTTTTTTTTTTTTTTTTACATTTCCATGATTGTAAATAAATTACAAATGTGAACTGGGGTTTCATCTCTCCAATTCCTATATCAATCCCACATAAATACTGCTGTGATTTTTTAATAAAAGGCTTTCATTAAAATTTACTGTGAATAAAAATGAATAGGCTCTTGGCAACAGACTTATAGTTCAGAGTTATTGTTTAGAAGAGCCCATAGCTGTACGATCTATCTATCTATCTATCTATCTATCTATCTATCTATCTATCTATCTATCTATCTATCTATCTATCTATCTATCTATCTATCTATCTATCTATCTATCTATCTATCTCTATCTTTCTTCTTTTAGTAAGTTACTTAGTTATTGTGAATAATGCCCCAGATGGACTAAATGTCCAGTGTTTTGATTCATACCCCACAGCAGTAAAAATCCTATTTCATGCATGTGATTCACATCTCAGGGGTCCGAAGACTGTCATGCTACCATAAAATGTTTCATGACATCATTAGTGTCAGTCAGTCATCCAGGGAGAAATGTCAGGCAAGTTCTTAAGAAACAATTGCTTAGACTTTACTACTAATACACAGTTCATTGGCTTTGATGACTGAAACACTTCACAGACTATTTAATGCATGGTATACATACTGAGGTTATACCATGTAATGTACTGCAAATGGGTTTTTAATCTTCTTGTAATAGCCACTATTTTAAATGGTATTACATTTTATTAAAAAGGTATTCAATATTGTCCCATTTCAACTGAGTCATTGAACCAAACTGAGTAGAGTTCACATCAAGCCTGAAAAAAAAAATCCCACTTTGCTATTTTTTTTTAAGTTACTAACAGGGCAGTTTATAACATTTACAGCTACAGTATCTGCTGCCAGCAAGATGAAATGTAAGTGCCATGAAAAAGGTAACAAGCTTCTTCCTTCCCCTAACCACACCTCTGAATGCCTCATGAATAAGGAGAGATGAAGAGCAATCCTCCTCATAGGGGTGGAGCTTATTTCAGCTCATTTGTATCCAGGCTGTCCAAACAAAACCTTACATCCATTTTCTAGCAATATTCTTAGCGAAAATTTAAAATTATATGAACACTACAGGTATAGACACACAATTTTAAACATTACATTACACATGCTATTTGCCGTGTAACATTGCTGTGTGTGTATATCTAGAGCATGTCAGGTTTTATGAGCTCAGGTTACCATCTGTGTAGGATTTTGCATGTTTCTTTTTGGGTATCCTCTGGTAGCTCCAGTTTCCTCTCAAAAACATCCCAGCAGTTTAAAGCTTCTGATTGCTCCTGGGAGTGACTGTGTTTGTATATTTTACATACATTTGTGAATTTGATTCTCAGTGATCCTGACAACTTCTAACCATTTTTGTTTCTTCTCAGGCACCATCTCTGTCAACTCAGTGCGTACTCCCTATAATGCTCCTGGTGAGAGTGAGATCCTGGATCTGGATGACACGCTGTACTTAGGTGGTTTGCCGGAAGATCGTGCTGGCCTGGTTTTTCCCACCGAGGTGTGGACTGCACTGCTCAACTATGGGTACGTTGGCTGTGTGCGTGACTTGTTCATGGACGGCCAGAGTAAAGACATCCGACGCATTGCTGAGAATCAAAGATCTGTTGGGGTCAAACCTTCCTGCTCTAAAGAACCTCCAAAGCAGTGCCTGAGCAACCCGTGTCTGAACAGCGGCTCGTGCAGGGAGGGCTGGAACCGCTATGTGTGTGACTGCTCGGGAACTGGCTACCTGGGACGCTCCTGTGAGAGAGGTGAGTCATGGTGTTTACTGCTACTGTAGATTTGTGAGCCATGTAAGTAGAGTCATTGTCACTTTGCATAGCTGTTAAATATATTTTGGTCATTTAGGAATTTACTATGATTCTGATCATCATGGAAGGATGCTTTGACTAAGGAGTCCATCATGTCTTCAGCAGAAATGAGTTGCACTGGAAATGTCAGGCTGTACTCTGGGCAGATACTGCATTGCGCTATATAATTTGCATGTTGTAATAGGCCAAACCTGCAAAGTTTTAAGATGGTTGTGGGTTGAACAGGATCTCCACCCACTCTCTGCCTCTCCACTGTCAGCTCGGCCTTGAAAAAACGTGAAGCAGCCTGCACAGCTGACGTTACTGTTACTGTGGTAATTGGGTTTCTTTCCAATCCATGTCACCTTCATAGAGAGACACTCAAGCGTGCATTATGTTTTTCTTTTTCTGTTTCTTTCTTTTTTTTTATTCTTTCTTTTTTTTTTTCAAATTTCCATCTCTGGCAGAAGTTCAGTGCTGTTGTACTGTTTCCAGATGAATGCTCCCAGACAGTGTTACCCCTATGGTGCACCATGCAAAACAGGGCAAAGACAGAGAGACAGAGAGTCAATAAATTCCATTTCCTCTCTGCGTGTATTGAGCTAAATATCATCGTCCACCAGTGCTGTTCATCAGCGCTATCTGTGAAGTGCTCGGATTCAGGCCAGATGTATAATGGGAGTATTTTGCCTTTAAGAATGTGCCAGTTGTCTGCACGCAGTAATCCCCCTGCAGCAACATCCCGGCTGCTTCAACCAAACAATCTCGCAACTGCATACAGGAACTATGAAAATGATCTGGATCTGACCAATTAGTACAATAGATATTAGTGGCGATGCTGCACTTCAGAAAGGATGTGAGCTTGAGAGATGGTGAAGTGCTGCTCCAGTGACTGCTGCCAAATCCATCCACATACCCCACAACTGTTTAACTGGCAAATTGGAGCAGTTTGTTAGTCGAGGAATAGAGGAAGGGAAAGAGGATGTGTGGAGGAGGATGTGAAAGGGATTTAACAAAAAGACACCAAATGTGGCAGCTGTGGAGGAAGTAATGAATGTTTGCTTGAGCTGAAGTAGACATCCTCTTACAGAAACTAGATAGTTCGTTAATTTTGTATTATAGCAGCTCTAAAAGCAGTAGCTAACAGCTCTAACAATACAGCTACAACTCAAATCATGAGGTTATATTTTAACAAATGATATTAAAAAATGATATTTTCTATAGTAACATATTGCACAGGATTTGATTCATGGACATTTGTTTCTAAAATTGTTTATTCAACTACTTAAAATAAATACTTTGTTGACATTGATTCTTTTCATATCATGGTTGACATTATACTCGGTAAAGGACGTTTATAAAACGTTATGATGTATGTGACAGTTTACATTTTAACAACCGCTAATAGGCACTTCTCAGCACTGAGTTCAATGTAAATTCTTCACACAATTAGCAAAACAGTGTTGCATGAGCACTGAACTGTGAATACATTTTTCATTACTTTGACAGAGCAGGAATTCAGTGAACACTCTGTTCAGTATTCTATCAAGAGCTAAAGCACATTTCTATGATCCAATTTGCAAATGTTTGTATACAGTTCAGTTCACAACCAGCTTAGATTTCAAGCAGATAGACATCTGTCAACTAACACGCATTGCTGAATATTGAACTACTAAGTGTGGTTATAGAAAAAGGGCCACAGTGGATGTTCTGAGACAGAGGCAGGTCAACATCACTCTATGTGAAGCCAAATGATACAGTGAATTGTTGTAACATGATTCCCAATTCTGGACATATAACACAGAGCAGTAATCTCATTTGAGCATGACCTCTATAGAAGGATTAAACCTAAAGAGGGGAAGAGGTAATAAATCAGGCCAAGCATTCAGACTTGAGTGATTGCACAGTATATGAAGGAATTTTCACTTTTCCTTCAATCTTATGCTTAATTCAACTGAAAAGCGAAAATCTGATAAAAATTTGTATTCTTATTATATATATGGTACATTTAATGGACAGTAGATTTATGTAATCTATTGTCGAGGTTTGGCAATAATGAATTGTGTAAGCGGAGTGTTTTTAAGATCCTGGTGCTGATGTTGATTAGAACATGTACTGTATCTAAACATGGCAAGTAAACTTTAGCTGTAGCAGTGATGTTACATTTTAGAATTTCTTTTTCTAGTTACACTTTTAGTTCCAGTCAGAACTGTAAAGATGCTTTACCTTGTTTACAAAAGAATCTTGTAAACCTTTTATGTTAACTTCATAACCAAAAAATCTTAATAAATTAATATAACAATACATTAATATGTTCAGGATTTTAGTGATTCCAAGTTATCAAATCACCTCCATGAAACACTGTGATGATCTCCATGAGATCACCATCAGCCTGCATGGTGCCTCTTATACAGTACATCAAATGCACCTGTTACTGAACGGAAAAAGATCTTTCTCGACACTTAACCTCATTATTTACATTTTAGTACAAGTTTCCTGTGTGCTCAGTGTGAATATTAACACTATTTCATTTTTATTGTCATTGTACTACAATTGCTAAAATGTTTTGACCAAAATTGAAAACGAATGAAAGCTGAAACATAGAACAATTCATTTAGATTTCATTTACAATCAGATTTCAGTGCAGTACATACCTGTCATTTATACAGTGAGTTAACACTGTTGGGAATGATTCAGTTGTACATTTTAACTGGTTGTTATAAATCTGTAAAACTAAAAAAAAAAAGGAGAAAAGTTGCACAAACCATTTATAAGCCCAATAATTGAAGCAAGCCGGCATTGTGCTGAATGTTCATTTATTTATTTATTTATTTATTTATTTATTTATTTATTTATTTATTTATTTATTTATTTATTTATTTATAATTTTTAGCTGAGATACGTATCAGTATAGGAGTGCAGCACATCAATCACATTGGTAGTATGTCAGACACAGATATTGACAGGCAATAATAGGTTCCTCATCTATTTCCTTCACCTGGTTGTTGGCAATGCTATTCGACTCATGAGACTGTGATGCATGTCAAACATTTGTGGATTTAAAATCATTCATTTGAATGCAGGACCCAAGCATAAACATAGCTGAATTATGTATGATGCCTCAGAGACGAATCTTCTTGTTCATCATGAGTGTTGAACATACATTTCCGTAATCCCTGTAGCGAGCAGAGATCCTGAGTGCTCTGGCATGCTGGTGGATTGTGCCGGGCTCGGCAGGGAAGTATAGCACGAACATGTGACTCCTGACTCCCACCCTACACTCACTTCACACAAATGGTGTGTCTTCCCCTTTACAGCTATGCCAAGTGTCATGAAAACCTTCAGAAAGTGCTTGCTCGATTACATAGGCCTGTAAGGTGTTTGTGTATGTGAGTATGATATGAGCGTCAGAAACAAAACAAAAAAAAAAAAGATTAAGAGGGAGGTACAGGAAGCGTGTGTGTGTGTGTTCATACAGTACATGAGGTGTTAGGTTGTAAGGGTGCTTTTCAAAAGGAGGAGCCTTGGACAGGAGCGAGTGGTTAATGAAAGTAGGAACAGATGGAGGTGCAGATGGAGAGAGTGATCTGATCCATGTACACTTCTTTCTACCTGCAGTCCAACATATCTGACTGCGTTCGGAAGTAGGACATTTTCATAGCCTTTTTCGGCGACATCACACACACACATCTACACACAAACACACACATTCTTTCTGTGCTGTATTACCTACACACACGAAAATCTTACCATGGGTCCTATTTAAACCAGCATTATTTGTGTGACTTCTGGAAAGCTTCTAAAGGCTGTAAATGTAGATGTATATGTAGGTCTGACCCATTATGTTACCACTAATTTGGAAGCGCACAAATGTCTTTGTATACTTTAGTATTATATTTTTCCTTTACTGAAAGGATCAAACCCAGACATGACAATGCACCTGTGCACAAAGCACACAGGGGTTTGCCAGGATTGGTGTAGAAGAACTTGAGAGTCCTGCACAGACCTTGACCTCAATCCCACTAAACACCTTTTGGATGAACTGGAACACTGACTGCACCCCAGACCTCCTCGACTGACATCAGTGTCTGATCTCACTAATGCTCTTGTGGCTGAATGAACACAAATCCCCACAGTCACACCCCAACATCTAGTGGGATGCCAAGCTAGAAGAGTGGAGGTTATTATAAAAGTAGAATGGGGATTAAATCCAAAATAGGATGTTCAACAAACACACATGGATGTCATGGTCAGGGATTATGTTATAGTTTTGTTTTTCCCCTGAACACCTGAAAACTCAACACTGATGTAGAAAAGCCTTTAGTTCTTTTACTATTATTATTATTATTATTATTATTATTATTATTATTATTATTATTAGTAGTAGTAGTAGTAGTAGTAGTAGTAGTAGTAGTAGTAGTAGTAGTAGTAATAGTATTAGTAAATAGTATTATTTATACTGTCCTTACATTTAAATTTAGATTAAAAATTGACATTTTTTTCATGTAAAATTTTGCAGTACTCACATTGACATACATTGACTTCATTTTCAGCATGAATTGTGCCTTTTGCCGATGTCACAGTAGATAGCAGACTTATCAGTAACTCTGATTTAAACCCACAGCACAAACGCACACTTTAGGACTCCCTTCTTTCCCTCACACTCCACCTTATTACGTTCTTCTCTCTTGTTTCTCTACACCACTATCTTTTGCGAATTTTTTTCTACTTATGTGTCCTTTCATTCTTTCTTTCTTTCGTTCTTTCTTTCTTTTTTCCTGAATTTCTAAAATCTCTGCATTATATACCTCAGTGCGTTTCATTTTTTGGTTAATTTTTTTCATCTGTGATGTTCCCAATTCCCATATCCCACCTTCTTACCAATCACAACTCACCTGCCCCCGAACCTGCTTTCGTTTTTCACTTTCCGTGCTCAGTTTTCCAAGCATGTCATCTTATTTGTGACCTCTGCAGCCCACTTCAGAGTGCACACTGCTGCTGCTCCATCATGCCCTGATTGGATGTAATGCATTGCTTGTCAGGCAGCTCAGGAGCTACAGCACTAGGTTCTCCTGTCGCATGAATACACACCACTGCAGGAGGGCAGAAATGAAGGTCTTTTCGAACCACTGGCTATCCTGCTCCTTTCATTATCCCCTCTCCTGAAGTGAGACTACTCCTCTAAAGATGAGGCGATGGCTCATTTGTCAAGCTGTCAGAGTGCTGGGGCTGCCTCTCCTACAGTGATGGAAGGTATGGAGGAATACAGAATGGCATGGAGAGGGTTAAAGGTCACTGCAGGGACCTCACTGCTGAGGGGAGATGGGGTTTCACTGTCCTGTGTCTCCCTCTGTCATGGAAACTCAAGTGTGCCTGGGAATAAGTACGATCGGACAAACCATCCGAGATTTATGGTGAAGGATAAAGCGAATGTACTGAATCTGGCTCTGTCTGTCTGTAGGTCACATTCCTGTATATAAACAGAATAAAACTATCAGGTGTTGCCTGTGGGTAAGAATTAGGCAGTACAAAAAAATGTTTTTTTGCCCTTTTGGACAAACAATAAAATAGAATGATCCGACTGAATCCATCCTCAAGACGGACTGCATCTAATTTTCCACAATAATTTATTCATGTCATTAAGAATTATGTCAAAGTTCAAACCTGCACTCTTCTAAAAATAAGCTTCCTACAATTTGAAGGACTATTTCAATGTCAGCAGAAAAAAATTATGTTTGAATTTAAAATTACTGTTATTAAATTAAATGTGGCGCAAACCTATGATTTATTTAGCAGTTTTATCATAAACTCTGAGTAAATGTGAGTTAAGATTAGCCAGAATAGATCAGTCTTAGGCATCTCAGGTTGTTCCGTAATCACAGGGTTTGGAATAAATTCTGACTAAAAGGAACATAATTATGCTTGTGAAACTTAGTGGGACTATTCATCAGCCCTAAATCACAAGTTGCTATGTTGCTATTTCAAATGAATATGTGATCATTTCAACTTGTTTTTTCAGTATATGCCATTTTTTAAAAGTTTATTATTTTGTTTTGAAAACTTATTTCACTTTAATAATTTTTTAATTCGGGGGGGGCACGGTGGCTTAGTGGTTAGCACGTTCGCCTCACACCTCCAGGGTTGGGGGTTTGATTCTCACCTCCGCCTTGTGTGTGTGGAGTTTGCATGTTCTCCCATGCCTCGGGGGTTTCCTCTGGGTACTCCGGTTTCCTCCCCCAGTCCAAAGACTAGAAATGTTAGGTTGATTGGCATCTCTGGAAAATTGTCCCAAGTGTGTATCCTGCCTTGATGCCCGATGACGCCTGAGATAGGCACAGGCTCCCCGTGACCCGTGGTAGTTCGGATAAGCGGTAGAAAATGAATGAATGAATAAACTTTATAATTCAAATTATCACGTAATCTTGACATATTATCTTGCTATTGTGAGTTAAAAAAAAATCTACAATCTACCTTTATATTAATTAGCTTATATATATATATATATCTTTTTCCATATGTCCCAAATATTTGATAAATCAGGCATCGATTTTGTTTCAGCATTCGGATAAACGTCTAATGATTGTCTTTTTACTTTTTAGTTTTTACGTAAAGTTTAAAAATGGTAACTTTAATAGTCATGGGCTCATCTTCACCGTTTTTGTCATACTTATTTACAATAACACATGGGTCTGACATGTGTCATTGAACCGAGCACAAAAAAAATCCGATATGACCTTCTTCTATAAGCAAGGGCTTGTCAAACAAGTCAGTATTTAGTAAGAGCATGGACTGAAAAGACTAGTACAACATCACCACAGGCTCAGGTTAGGACCCATGTGAACACACAACCACATACGTGCATACACACACGTAGGTGCTTCTCCTCAGGGGCAGAATGCTCTCTTTCGTGTTCATTAGTATGCACACTGCCATGCTTGTTCTTCTGTCTTCTGCTTGTTTTCCTTTGGCTCAGCCCCCACCCCACTCACTCACTCACTCACTCACTCACTCTCAGGCTTGGCTACATGCTAATGGAAACAAGAGACAGTGTGAAGAGACAGTCAGTGGAAATTACAGTAGCTGAGTAGCTTGTGTGTGCTTAAAAAGGAGGGCAGTCTAATTGGTGGTAGCCTGCAGCCATGGTGCTCTCTGGAGCTCTTTCACTGAAGACAGATGTATATTCCTTGTCGCTTGCATGCCAAGTGTTGAGAAATGTATCTATATTACTAGCCAGGTTTCATAAGACAGATGTGATAAAAAAAAATTTGAATACATTAGATTTGTGGACAGTAGAGATTTTTCTTTTTTTGCTAATTAACATCATGCAGACATTTCCTCTCTAGGATTTAGCTCTCTTGATGTTTTCCTCATCGTTTGTCTAGTAAAATGGCTGCCATTCTGAGTGCTCTGCTATCTTCTATAAAAAATGCAGTGGCTTAGGATCTAGCCGCTTAATTGAATTGGCCAATAAAGTGATTGCTGCATGTATAAACAGATTAGAGAAATAGAGACAGGCTGTGGCTGTAAAATGTAGCTCTAAAGCCGAGCACGGCCACACAGCAGTGCGAATACATTAGCAGTGATTGAGTTAATAAATTACGCTTCGTATGGAAATGAACTAATGAAGCTCAGGATGTTAGGTCGGTATTTATGAGCTTCCGTGTCCTGGGTTTGTGTATGCAGTGATGGTGACTGGTGTTGAATGGTTGTCTAATGCTGCAGACAAACATAGTGTCCAGTTGTAAAAGGCAATAGTAACCTGTCACTAATCTACCTGTATGAAACTTGGTGTTTATTATGCACAACATGGGGCTCATGGCATTCATACTGCCAACAGCTTAACCTCCACTTCCAAAGCCTTATAGCACCATTTCATTTAGTCTCTCTGTCTCTCACTCTTTCTCTTTCAGATGCCACTATCCTCAGTTATGATGGCAGTAAGTTTATGAAGATCAAGTTGCCGGTGGTGATGCACACCGAGGCAGAGGACGTGTCACTGCGCTTCCGTTCCCAGCGAGCTTACGGTGTTCTGATGGCCACGACCTCTCGCAACTCTGCAGATACACTCCGTCTGGAGCTGGACGGAGGGCGGGTCCGACTCACGGTCAATCTAGGTACCTCACCCAATCAAGATGTTTGCCTCTACACCTCTACAAACACATACACCTTAAATTCACGTATATGACAATGTCTATCTTCGCGTTTATACTCACACAGATTCACTTTTATATATAATGTATGAATGCATTGTTTTACATTTTACTGCCATCTTTCATTAAGCAGTCACAGTTCAGTGAAGCATACAGAAAGGCATACTCACAACCTTATATGAGTCATTTTTCTTCACACTCCTGAACATACATTAGGCACTGCATATGCTTTTATCGTCTCTGTGTGCTGAAGAGAGAATGGGACGGTGTACATCCTTCAAAGGCCAGGTTCTGCGGCCCTGCGCACACTCCCAGATGAGCGTTCTGTAGCCCCTCCCACCACGGAGTGCACTTTTAGTTTACTACACTTTCACATTCTTCACATCCTGATTATTATGGGCAGTCAAGTAAAGCTTCAATTATGTTTGTTTGTGTCTGGGTTTTGCAAATTGAATCTTAGTGGAACCGTATAATCTGCTAATCCACAATAAACAGGTTAGTAATACATGTGTTTAGCCATGTAGATCAGGAGTACAATCCAGTGATGAACGCAAGGGACAATTAAAAGATATCATACAATGTAGAAGTAACCCCAGGCAAAGCTGCTTTTGTGTGTGTAAAAAAAAAATCAAAATTAGATTAAATTAGATTCGATTAAATAAGATTCGATTAATTTCACAAGTAACCAGTAACAATTTCTACATATCATAACAGTATAATTACATTTCTATTATAATATTAATTATTCTTAATAACTTAGTGTTTGACATAGTCTGAGTAAAAGCGTATACACTCGTTGTCCACTTTAATAGGAACACCTACACACCTGCTCATTCATGCAGTTATCAGTTAAAGCTGTATCTGCATAAAATGATGCTGATACAGGGCTTCATTAATGTTCTCATCAAACATTAGAATGGGAAAAATATGATCTATTCGACTTTAAACGTGGCATGGATATTTGGTGCCAGATGGGCTGGTTGGGTATTTCAGAAAAGGCTGATCTCCTGGGATTTTCACACACAGCAGTTTCTTTTTTTTTTTTATACAAATTGGGATGAGAAACAAAAAAACATCCTGTGAGCACAGGGTATGCAGACTGAAATGCCATGTTAATGAGAGAGATCAGAGGAGAATGACCAGACTGGTCTGAGCAGACAGGAAGTCTAAAGTAACTCAAATTAGCAAACTGTGTTGAGCAGAAAAGTATCTCATAACTCACAGCACATGAAAGTTTAAGGTGGATGAGCTACAACAGCAGAAGAGCACATCAGGATCAACTCCAGTCAGACCAGAACATGACCGGGTGCTTCCTTTTTTTTTATAATATAATTTGATTCTTGTTCTTGGCTCACAGGAGTGGAACCTGATGTGCTCTTCTGCTGTTGTAGCTCGTCCTCCTGAAGGTTAAATGTACTGTGCGTGCGGAGATGCTTTTCTGCTCAACACAGTTGTACTAAACTGATTATTTGTGTTGCTGTATCCTTCCCTTCAGCTTGAAGCTTGAAATCAGACCATTTTCCTCCTCTGACCCAAATGCAGGGGCGTAACTATTTTGTGTAAACCCTAGAGACTGTTGTGTGTGAAAATCCCAGGAGATCAGCAGTTTCTGAAATACACACACTATCCCATCTGGCGTCAACACAGTCACAGATATCACTGGGATATTTTCCCCAATTCTGATGTTTGTTTTGAACATTTACTGAAGCTGCTGCCACACGATTGGCCGATTACATAAATGAGCACCTGTGCAGGTGAGTATAAATAGTTATTTATAAATCATATATCCCTGTATCGAACTTGTTACGATACATTACTACAGTACATTACTATATTATGTTTAATACAAGGTCTAATGTATTGTACGTACTAAACAGAAATAGTGCTCTGCGTTATTTATTTTTAGAAGCAATTCATGCTATGATAAAATACATTATAATTTGCCTTGTAAATAACAACGTGTAAATCGATGTGAGAATTCTACTTAAAGAATTCTACTTCGAAACTAAATAATTCATAGAAAAATATTTATAATGCATTATGAAAACTAGGTGAATAGAAAGATATATACTAAATGGATTGATAGATAGAATTAAACGTTTATATTAAAAATATAAAGATATTGCCATGTCCAGAAGTTTACTTGAATCATGGGAATCATAAAAATGACCAAAATATTGACCCCATGCTGCTGCACAAGGAGAGCAGACTAGTGCATGACCAGAAAAAAAAACTTTCCCTAGACTAAGCAGTGTGTCTTAATAATGTCACTCAGTGCCATCAGGCTTCATGAAAAACACAATGACATTCAGTCTGTCTACTTTGAAATAGCATGTCTAGGCTTGCCCTTAATCCACAAGCTTCCTCTGACTTCACCTTTTACTAACACTCATACACACACACACACACACACACACACACACACACACACACACACACACACACACACACACACACACACACACACTCACACACACATCCAAATCACTGACTTCTCCCTCAGAGGTGATTGCACTCCCTGTTCGGACGGGCATACGTTGCTCTCTGGCTGTTTGCGACCACATTTTTGCTGTGGTTGACGACACACAAATGGGCTACAGCCTCATGGGAGAGAAAGGAGTTGGATTTGTGATTTGCTCTGGATTTCTCGCAGCCCTCCACTCTATCAGAACACACTCGCCTTCAAAAAAAGCTGGTGCACAGAAAAATATCGATCCAGCAATGCATAGATAGACTTTTAGAAAAGGGGGTGATAAAAGAAGCTTCTGCATTGCAGCAGAGACACAAAATATAAGATGTATTATTTATCATAGTAGCCACAGAACAGGCAGCTATATTGCTTTAGTATTAAATAGAGGTTCAGATGTACAGTATTCCATGTATTGCTTGTAGATAATGGAAAGGTGAATGATCTACACAGCAGCAGCATCTGTGATAAAAATAAAAAAAAAAATAGCTACATGTGCTTTAGTGATTTTTGAGTGCAGTTTGTAATGTAAGTTCCTTATGTAAGTCTTTTTAGAACCTACATGGCTCATAACATTTCAAAGATATCGAAGAAGAAGTAGGATTTTGACACGTTCTTTATTTTAAGATTGACGTTTTTCCGACACAGAAATAGGCTCCGCCCCGTATAGCAGCAAAAAGTCAAGAATCTCCATAAATATTAACCCACATAGCTGAGACGCTGAGACGGTTTAGTATTAGTCTGTAGAGGAAGGTGATCATTGTATTATCGATCATTTTATTAGAGTTTGTTTTGTAGACAGCAGAGGGCTCCAAATACAGCATTTTTTTTTAAATACATGGATAAGTTTGAATTAAAACGATATGCTGCTTGAGCTATGTTATAGAAAAAGACTCCTCTAAATTTGCATTCTTAATATGTAAGAATTGACCAATCAAACATAAGAATTGACACACACACACGAACACACACACACACAAACACACACATTAGTCCTAATTAACTGAGCAGTGTGTGACAATACGAGTCTAAATATTTGTTCAATATGCATGACACACTCTTTACATGTGCGATGAAAAGCAGACTTTTCTGCAAGAGTTTGCAAGTGTTTTTATTTATTTTATTTATTTATTTGTTTATTTATTTATTTTTTACAAAAATGCATTCCAAATTCAGCTCCACTCCCAAGAGGCTTAGCTTGACGGTGGACATGCTCCAGCGCTCTGCTGCAGTGTGCCTGGACAAGCAAAAGTCTT
>NC_062525.1:9825422-9827922 GCF_022655615.1 Tachysurus fulvidraco | reverse complement strand
CCTTCAGATTATCTTCTGAAAGACAAAAAAAACCTTTCTTTCTGATAGCGCTACGTAAATTTCTAAAAAAGTTGTTTCATTCGTTCATCGTCAGTAACCACTTTATCTTGGTCCAGATCTTGGGAATGCAAGACAAGACTACAGCTTTAGATGGAATGCCTGTGTTTTGCCGAAAGCATGATTCGTTTGCAAAATATTGACTTGTTCTGCAATAATGTCTTAATTTTATGCAACTGTCATAAACTGTGTGATGAACCTGGCGGAAATGAGTTCCCATGTGTACTTGTGTCTAAAGAGCACCCAAGCTGCACATGTTTATAGTGAATACTGTTATGGAGAGGATTTGTTTCATTAATCCTCTTTAGTCTACAAGTTTGCAATTTGTGAATGTGATGTGAAACATCTCTGTGATAAACTAGCCAATGTTTATTGTTGATTCTCAAAGAATTTGACTCCTAGCAGCAGTAAATCTTGCTTTTGACCAGTTGGTGCAACAGAAATTTCCATTTTTCATGCTAATGAATCTTCAGTGTATCTTTTAGCTCCTGTGTCATGAATATTTAGGGGCACGCGGTAGCCTAGTGGTTAAGGTCTTGGACTACCAATCAGAAGGTTGTGAGTTCCAAGTCCAATAAGATGCCACTGTTGGCCCTCTGAGCAAGGCCCTTAACACTCAATTGCTCAGTTGAGGGTTAAGTCGCTCTGGATAAAGGCATCTGTCAAATGCTGTAAATATTTATAGGACTCTTTATTACCTGGGACTAGCATGTAATTCCAAGGATTTTAACTAACTCCCATATTTCAGAGAGTTTACGTTAACTAACTAACATTTCCTGAATCATGAATACTTCTTGGACTCTTCACCAGCCAGGGTTAATAATGTTATTCCAAAGATCTACCACTTCAGAGAGCTTCCTAGAAGGCTTTAGGGGACATAGGGCTAGAGGGAATGTTAGATAGTAGTAGAAGTCGTTATTATTGTCACTTATATATTACAGCACAGCGAAATTCTTTCTTTGCACATTCCAACTTTAGAGGTTGGGGACAGAGCACAGGGTCAGACATGATACAGCATCCCTGGAGTAGTGAGGGTCAAGGGCCTTGCTTAAGGGCCCAAAAGTGGCAGCTTGGCAGTGCTGGGGCTTGAACCTAATTCCTGCAATCAACAACCTAGAGCCTTAGCCACTGCCCCTAGATGTGAGGTAGTGTTGTGTAGAGCTTTTAACCCCTGGATCCACACCAACTTGCAGAGCTGTGAACTGAGTTTTAGGGCATCAGATGCATAGTGGATCCCTGCTCTGGTTTATAGGAAATCTGTCAGGGTGCTCCCCATCTCCCTAGTCCATGGATGCCCACCCATGCGGCACAGTACCTTGGGAGATAATTACACAGAAATGTGCTGAAGTGCAGTGTGAGGAAAGAGAGTGCAGAGTTGAGGAGGAAGGGCTGACAGAGCGAGGCGTGCATGCTTTCAGGAAAACTGCAGGGAACACAGGCGAGAGATAGAGATGCTGCTAGACTGCATCTGAGGCCTCTGTGTAATAAACACATCAGCGATGGAAAATGCTCTCGCTACTCCTCCCCTGCTGACACTTTATCTTTTATCTTAAAAAAGAGGTAGACACTAATGTGCGCTCGGTGAGTTCGATTTGAAAGTCGCACAGGAAGCAAATCTGCTGAAATGATGTTGTGATATGAGGCAATTTGTTTAGTAAATTGGTGTTTCTGTTTTTATTCAAGAAAATGGTGAACATTTTGCAACCCTTTTGAAATCTGAAAGATCAGCAGCCTTGCTTTGTTTTTATCTTGGATAATTAATGAGCTTACAAACATAGTGAATTATTGCAATTAGAATAAACAGTATTAGGCAAGGAATAAAATACAACAGAGTCTGCTGTAACAGGAAAATAATCAACGACACAGTGATGGCACACGAACCAGCATGAAGAGGAATGATGAAAAACAATAAAAGTCCTGATTGGCCCTTACTTTCTTTTCTTTTTTTTTTTTTCAAATTAAAACACATAGTGTCGTAAAATTTAATCAGGCTACTGTAATATTTAATGGTAAAAGTTAAAAAACAAAAAAACAAAACGTTAGTTCCTGTTATCCTGTGCTTTATGACAGCATGGCTCTCTCACAGGTCTCAATTTTTGTCTATTCTCTATTTATACTAAGACAACAAAAAGCTTGTCGTATTACAAAGAAACCATCCTAGGGACTTAAAGTTTCAGATTTTTTTCAGACTGTTACAAAGCACTGACTCTGGAGACACCTTCAAAAATGTTATAGATGTCTCTTTACAGAAAACTTCACCGTGATAACAATTACACTCACATTGACACATCCATCATACGGGTGCCTGTGTAATGTGTTTCTATAGTAAGTGCAATATAATCCTGTGATTTGTCTTGCAGCTAGAACTACTGTCAAAGTAGCTGTTTTATTTAAAATAAAATAATGAAAAAGAAAAAAATTAACCAAATCGAACCAATCGGTA
>NC_062525.1:9800422-9822922 GCF_022655615.1 Tachysurus fulvidraco | reverse complement strand
AGAGAGGAGGAAATACTTGTTGCGTGTCTCCATCTAGTGGCTGAAAGATGATCCGTTGCTCTGGTGGACGTCCGTATAAGTCAGGCTGTCTGTCAGCCTCTGGGGCATCTGCTGTGCTGTCGTTTTATTCAGATTTCTTTTTTTAATAGGGCATTATATCACTAAAGAAATTAGTTTTAATTAAGAGTCACGTTTTTTCATGTCACTGAAGGTTTGGATGAGTATGAATGTGGTATAACAGAGCTGAGGAGTCATTTTAGTGCGATGTTTAACTCTGCGCTGTTCCTGTCTCACTTTTTCTTCCTCTTCTTTCTTTTTTAAACTTTCTCTTTTATCTTGCTGTCTCTCTCTTTTACTCCTCATGATTTGTAGCTCTTTTGCTTTCATTACCCCATCCCTCTGTCTCACCTTCTTCTCGCTGGTAATGGATGTATGGGACTATGTTGTAGGTAAAGGCCCTGAGACCATCTTTGCGGGTCAGAACCTGAATGATAATGAATGGCACACAGTCCGTGTGGTCAGGAGGGGAAAAGGTCTGAAGCTTACAGTGGATGACCTGCAGCCCGCAGAAGGTACACGTCATCCTCGTCATCACACACACACACACACACACACACACACACACACACGGCTGATCATCATACACACTTTTATTTTTTCCACAGTTGATGCAATATAATATTTTTTTCCTGTTCGGTAATTGCACTGGCTTGTATATAATGCCTCCTGGGTGTAAAGAAAATTTCATCAACATGTGATGCATTTGGAGAAACCCAGGGAATATATTAAATTTGCACAACCTCCATGATTTAAGAGTGAGAGCAGTCCCTGTTGGCAGGCTTTAAAAGATATTTATAAAATATTCAAGTGCTTTCTTCACTCCCAATAGATCTTACTAACTCAGGTTGAGTTTTTCACATTCTTCACATCGACTCCCTTTTCCCTCTGTCCTCTAAATCTCTCGTCTGATTGGTCTGCCTCTGAAGGCCAAATTACAGGCGACCACACGCAGCTAGAGTTCCATAACATCGAGACGGGCATCGTAACAGAAAAGCTCTACATGCCTGCCGTACCTTCAAACTTCATTGGTCACCTGCAGGGTCTGTCCTTCAATGGCATGTCCTATATCGACCTGTGCAAGAATGGGGACATTGACTACTGTGAGCTAAATGCCATGATTGGATACAAGAGCATCGTGGCAGACCCAGTGACCTTCAAGTCTCGCACTAGCTATGTGACCCTACCAACACTGCAGGCCTACTACTCCATGCACCTGTTCCTCCAGTTTAAGACCACTTCCCCTGATGGGCTAATCATCTACAACCGAGGAGACGGCAACGACTTCATTGTGGTGGAACTGGTTAAAGGGTAAGAGCTGCTTTCCTCCATACAGATCAACAGAGAACTTTTTCTTTCTCTTCTTCCTTTTCCTTAACTTTTTTTCCTCGTGATTTAAAGCCATACAATAACATTAAGATGTTACGCCTCTATACCTCCACCACTGTATTCTCCCTGTATGACTGTAGCAGTTGTTTTTATTTGATAAGATCAAATTTTTAAAAAATGGTTATGTCTTGAGGTGGAGCTCAAGTCTGAGCTAGAAGCAGTAAAACAGTGTCAATCTATGTAATAGCAATATATTTGTTTTTCAGGCTGATATTCCCATCAATGCTCTTTATTTTGCAAATAAAATGAAATGAGATATAAAAAAAATACATTACCTAAAGGATAGCACACTTCAGGTCATCATTTTATGTAAAATAATCCATGCTGATGTAGTGTGATGCCCTCTAGATCCCAACGTGGGTCATTTTCAACAAAAAACAGCACCGCAGGAGATGTTATTCCTCTTATAGCAGCAAAAAAATTCAAATCTAATATCTGAACAACACCTCACCCTTTTTAACTATTTACAGCATTTAATGTAATAAAACATCCTCAAGACAAGTTATTTCCTGTTAAAGCTTACAGAGTAGTGGCAATAAACACTGGTGTCTTCTTTTTTCCTCTTTTTTTCTGAAATGAATAACAAATAAAACAGACAGATTTTACTAAAAAGTCCTCTGTGGCAAAAAAAAACAAAAAAAAAACAAAAAAACACCCTGAATACTGCAAAGTGCTTGCACATAAGACTTCATCCATAAATGTGAATTAAACTGATCCAAACAAAACTGATTATAAGATTATAGAAATTATTAAAGAAATAACAGCATGCTGTTGAAATGAATTTAGAAATAGAGTAAAAATTCCCTGTGTCTGAACTGTTACTACAGTATTACATCCTCAAATAGAAGAATAACATTTTAGTTATTACTGATAAAGTCTGTAAATACAATGATTGTATTGGTGTGAAATTAAAACCCATGACTTCACTAGTGAATATTGTATTGGTGTTATTCAGCATCGTTTCCTACACAGTGCTTGAACAGTTTGTGTTGCTTTTCTTCTCTTTATACTGAACAGTTATCTGCATTATGTTTCTGACTTGGGAAACGGTGCTCATCTCATCAAAGGCAATTCAAACGCACCGCTTAACGACAATCACTGGCATAATGTGATGATCTCGCGCGACACTAACAACCTCCACACAGTCAAGATCGACACCAAGATCACTACACAAACCACAACGGGGGCTAAGAACCTAGACCTGAAAGGTAGGGGGTCACTGTTCAATTCAAAATAGTAGCAGAGTTCTCTTGTATTTCTTATCATTTTCTTGTTCTTTGTTGACTTTATACGATTTCATTGTTTGTACAGTTGTACTTTTTATACTTGCCACCAGAGGGCAGTATTTTGTGGTGAAATAACTGAGACCCCTGTCCTTCACTCTCTAGGTGATCTGTATGTTGGAGGAGTATCTAAAGATATGTATAAGGACCTACCGAAGCTGGTGCACTCTAAAGAGGGCTTTCAGGGCTGTCTAGCGTCTTTGGACTTAAACGGACGACTGCCAGACCTGCTGTCAGACGCACTGAGCACTACAGGACAGGTGGAGCGGGGCTGTGAAGGTGGGTAAAGGTAGACGTGGAGGAGGGACTTCTGATTCTGGTCACCTTACCTGAAATACTAAAGTCTTGTGTTCAGTCATAATTCAAATTCCATCTCAGTTTCACAGTCATGCTTTGCTTTGTTTCCTAGCACTAACATTATTGATGGCGTTAATTAACATTGACAAGCCATGAAGGACATGTGCAGCTTAATGGTGAACTTCAGCATCTACACAGCAACCTCAATTATGTTTATTACAAAAAAAATATAAAAAATAATTGGTATCAGGGATTAGAAAGAGTTCATTTTTAATTTTGGTTAATTCCTGATTTGGTCCCTGCTCCATTCTTCCATGCTTCTCTTTAGTTAATAAGAAATTAGAATGAAATAAAAGAATAATTAAGAATCTTTCATAGTTTTCATTTTCACAACAGTTTCAGAACTTCTTATTATTCTTTTTACTTTTAGTGTGATTTGTTGTTTGGGGCACTGTAGCAAAAAAATACACACATTGCCTGAACTTCTAAAACCTGGCTATAGCATAAGTCTTTTTGTATCTAGGTGTACAGGAAGTGATGAATAATGGACAGGAAATTAATTCTACTTTTCTAATACTCACTGAAAAGGGGAAAAATAATGTTATTAACTAGTACATTTAGTGTGCTAACAATACATTCTGATTTTCTTTGTGTTTTTATTTCCATTCAAAGGAAAATTATTTTTACTGATACGTGTAATGTTTTAATCTCTGCAGAATATCATTGTTTATTTCTGGTCTTTTATGTGGTTTTCAGTCATGGATGGAATAAATATTAAATATATTTCATTATTAGGATACATTATTTGCTAGAGCTGTTAAGTTTTTTAAATGACCTTTAATTATGCATTAATTTACTAAATATTATAGGTGCTTAATGTGAATTAATGCCATTAACATAAATTCTATCCTGATATTCCTATTACCTATTTTCCTTTTTTTCATCTTATGTTTTTTTGGTGTATTTACCACCAAAGTGTGATCTGTTCCTGTGTGTTGACTTTAGCTGTGCATTTTTAACACCGTGTTTGTCTCTTCAGCTTTTCCAGCGTTTCGTTCTCAGCACTCCTTCCCATCCCTGTCTTTTTCTCTCCGTTTCCATCCTTTCTGCTATTCTCATTTTTCCTGTTCATTTTCTGTAAACACAAACATCTTTGTGCCTTTACTAACATCTTATATATTTTGCTTTTCTTTATTTTTTCTTTATTTTTTCTTTTTTGGCTGACAAAAGTTGCGTTGATGAAAGCTGATCTGCAAGGTAGATAGATATATGTATGTTTAAACCAAGTGCCTCCCTGAACCTGTCCTCGATATTGAAAGTCTAATGTCGTCAATCATTTCTCTCTCCATGACATTGGAGTTGAATCATCCCTGTAAATACAAGTACTGAAAAAAGTACTCTTGTATTTACATCCCCCAGAGTCTTAACGTGTCCTGTGTCAGTTTCCTTCACGTTGTGTCATGAGCTCACATTTCTGTACTGTCGTTAATGAAGGCATGTGATTGGCTTTTATGCTGTTTTTCCTGATTCCGGTCCCCTTCACCTACTACATGTAGTCTAGACCCCTAACATTTAAATAGTCAGATGGAAATAGTCTACAAATTACATTGAGATTCCCCTATGCATATAAATATTGCTCTTGTACAATGGGCATGCAATAGACTGACTTTTTCCAGCTAAATAAGGCTTCGTTTAGGAGACGGTGCATGCTGTGTGCCTCACTGGCTCTGCTACACTGTTCCTCCTGCACTTTAAATGAGATGCCTCACACATGAGAAGAGACAGAAGAACCTGATCTCATCTGGATTACATTACCTGTAAGTCTCAGAGTCTCATCTGTCCTGTCAGCCACCTCTGCATGGGTGATCGGCCAAATGGCTGGATGATGGAGACGAGAGGGTTCTGACGGCTGAGTGCCCCGCTTTACATGCCTACTGGAGTGCTGAGGGTAATGGGAACAGAACTGTTGGCTCGAATACGCCTGGCCTGTTGCCCTGCTGCTTCACCACTAGACACTGAGTACAAAATGACCTCTTCCAGATGGCCCCCGTTTATCTTTGGATTTCATTTCCCCAGGCATTTTTTTTTTCCCTAACATCCACTTCAACAATATCAGCTACAGACTTCATTATCACAAAGGAGACCTGTTATCGTTACCGCAGCCACCGAAGGAAGATGTCAGTGAGCTGAAAATTGCCTTCAAGGCTGACTGCAACACTGCAACAAAATGCAGCCATCCGTATAAAGTAATTATTATACAGTACAAAAACGGTGTAGCGATTCATTTCGGCTCCGCGTTAACAAGAACAGTAAATACCTTCAGAAGGGAATATGAGGTTTGTTTGCAAAATATTTCAGCAGTATTGATACCAAAGAACACGTTAATAGTTGGTAAAGGAATTCTGACCTGCTCACATTATTTTGTAAGAACATCTTAGCAAATCTGATCAGTAAATAATGATATTTTATATTTGATCTCATTCCCTGCTTGCATAAAGTTTATCTAGCGTAAAGAAAATTCATCATAATATACTACTGCACTTGATTCTCTACTGCACACGATATGCAGTTAATCTGCAATCACTTTGGATAGTGTAATCAGTGCTAGCCTGGTGAATAAAAAGATATAGAGATTCCTCACACGAGTTGTTTCCACGTTATTAAAATAGTCATTTTTCCAGACTGTAATTCTTATGATTAGTCAATCGACATGAATTTAAATGTCTCTCTCTCTCTCTCTCTCTCTCTCTCTCTCTCTCTCTCTCTCTCTCTCTCTCTCTCTCTCTCTCTCTCTCTCTCTCTCTCTGGGTTTTCAGGTCCCAGCACCACCTGTCAGGAAGACTCGTGCTCCAATCAGGGTGTGTGTCTGCAGCAGTGGGAGGGTTTTACCTGTGACTGCAGCATGACGTCGTTCGGAGGGCCGCTCTGCAACGATGGTGAGTGAATTTTTATGCCTCTTTAATCCTTAAGTGTGAACAGATTCTGGAGACTATTAAAATCCTTCACTTACCCAGCTTGTCAGGCTGATTGCTAGAAATGGCTGTGCAAATGGTTTAACAGACACAGAGTGTCTCTAACTCTGACTGATTTGGCTGAGATTTAAAAATATCCAGACTCAAAGGGAACATGATGAAATTTGAGTTTCGTGACTAGTCTTAGATTGAGTCTAGTTTGATGTGATGTGGAGAGAACAAAATATATGAAGTCTTCTTTGAGGCCAAAGATTCAGGATAATTTTATCAAGTTTGAGGCAAAATTTGGAGTCTTTTGTGAGCAACAGATTCACTCGGTCAGTAAATTGCACTGTTTGATTAGAGGTTGTGGCTCTAATCAGCGTAGAGCATCGGTATTTAAGCATACAACCCAGATATTAAATGGAAAGGACTTTTATCCCCTGAACTGACTCAGATAATCAAGAAAGGAAATGTATTTTTTTCCTGAATCACACAGCCAAAATGTATGTATGTATTTTAAAGGAGTTCAGTATAAATCAGATACACACACAAAATTAAACAAATTAATAATCACAACTAACAATTCTAACAATTATAAACACACTGCTAAAAAAAAAAAAAAAAGATTCATTGATTCATTTTTAAGCCATTTTGTTGGCTACAAAACAAAATAAAACTAGCAGCAAACAGAATGCCGCTCCAACACATTATGAAACAAAACATATTGCATCCATCCGGCAGCTCAACACAACACACAGCTGCTGTTTGCTTTACACTGCCACGAAATATCATTCAATCAGCTCTCATATTGTTCAGTGTCTTTCTGGTTTACCACTAGGGGGCATGACAGGACCACACTGAGGAGTAGCTCATTTGTAGACTCGTATACATCTCACCACGGGAAAGGATTATATATTTTATAGATTTTTTTCTTTGGCATGAGATTTCTTGCTCATTTCCATGTAGTGATCATGTGTATGCTGTTTGGGAATGTGTTAGTGACACTGCTTTGTCTTTACAACATAAACACCTCACCTGCAAACTGACCCGAGAGCCTCGGATCTCTCGTGATCTTCTGATGTGCTGAGTGACAGAAAACCGAACAACACAAAGTCCTTGAGCTTTTTAAGAAACTGATGTGTTACCGTACTGTGAGCCTGTTTGCTGATAAGAGGCTGTTTTTGTCCTGGAAACACATCCATGCAGCTCAACTTGCATCCTCTACTGTATGTCCCTGTCAGTGCAATAGAGATGACAAAAATGGCTCTTGGAGGCTTCAGATAAGCAACTCTTTCTTATACTTGCTTCTGATTCTCTCACTGCTCTTATTCATTTCATTCATTTTTTCCCTAAAATTCTTTTCTTGCACGTGGTCAGTGCGGAGGCTCGGTACACTATGAAATAAAACGGAGGAGAATGTGCAGTCGTATGTTTTAACACAAACCACTGAGTCACGAACACCTACACGTTCACATTTCTCGTTAACTGCCAATTCATTTTTGTTTCCTTTCACACCTACAGCCACGTTATTAATTGTAAAGGACAACATATTCATCAGCCATTCATTCCCACATGCTAAAGGATCGGTCACTAAATCAAAGAGAAGTGCATGATTCATGAGTCTCCTCCTCTGCTTCTGGCTTCTGGCTAGAGATCGTACTGTATTTTACTCTTTGTAAGATTATATTCTCCTTATAATCATAAGCACTCATGACAGATTCAACCTCGCTGGAATATTAGCCTTGTTCTCAGAAAAAATAGTGAGTTCTTTAAAAAAAAAAAGAACTCAATCATTCTGAAAGTAGCAGGGTTGTTGTTAGACTGGATTCAGAAATGCTTGATTCTCATGCATAGCAATCTGGAGAGTGTACACAGAAAGTAATGTCTTCATTACCGGAAGCATACAGTCATGCAAACAACAACCACTCTTTATAACCAGGATGAGCATAAATGCATAGCATATTAAACCTACAACAGCAGAAGCCCACACTGTGTTAGACTCCAAACAGTTTACACAGGCTCACAGAAACCAGACCTCTGAATATTAAGAAAGCATCAGCTACCCAGTTTCAATGCATCTATGCCCATTGTAGCCTCTGAGTCCTGTTCTTATTTCTTATACATTGTAAAACCTTATTTAAATTAAAGAATTAGACCTTAAACCACATTTTTTGTTCGTCTTTTACAAGGTTAAATAATGTCCAGAACATACTCCGTAGTTTGTGGTTTAAAATGTATGTGTTAAGGATGAAAATGAAAACATTTTCGGACTATTTTAGTCCAGCGAGTCACCGCCGCTGTGGAGTAGCACAGGACCTGGGTGACTCATCCATAGTCATAAACAGAGAGAAGTAGCGCCGGTTACAATGTTCTTCCACAAGACGCAAGCATTTCTGTTTATTAACTGCTAGAGCGTGAAACAAAAACAGCAGCGCGACAAATAAACTGCGTACCTGTGTCTCTGTTGTTAAAGTTTAGCGTTAATTTGATAGATGGCCATTTGTAAATAATTTACAGAAGATGAATTACATTTTGTTGTCCAAGTATCTGTTACTTTGTTCAATGACAATAAAGTTGAATCTAATCTAATCAATCAGATGACTGTTGATACAAAAGGAGGCACTTGGAGTTAACGGTCAGGAAAACCAGCTGAGTAAAGAAGGTTTTGTGTTTGTAATCAATGTTAAAATGATCAAGTTATTTTTTCAATAGACATATTTTTTGTTTTTGTGTGAAAATATGGGTGGGTGGTGGCAGTGGGGCTCATTGGGTGCTCAGTACCCATAAAGCTCTGACCCTAGAATCGCCCCTGTCTTAAAGACTATTGTACTATAAATGGGTTTGAAAAAACCCCACTGAGCTTTTTTGTAAGGTTACGGCACCTGTAGTGGTGTGCTGTTTTCTCGTGAGATTTGAGATGTAGCCACACAAATAATCTGCTGTAAATTTGCTGAAACAAGTCTGTTTGGTCACTTTGGTGCAAAATAATTATCGGTAGCTGTAGCAGATGGATTGGAAAAGGTTGAACACAATAGGAGACATTTTTTTTAACCCCATTTTCTCCCAGTTTGTGCGCTGCCAGTTTCCACCCACTAGTCCTTCCTTATCACACACCTACTGCCAAATAGTGCCACAAAAAATGCCACAAAGTCTACACAGCAAATTCTGGCCTTTGCAATAAACTCTCTAAGCATCAAATATACTCTAGCAAAAAGTTTTCTCTTCTCTATGGGTTGATTTTTCAGCTTTTTTTTAGGAGTTAAATCTAAACTCCCGTGGAGCTAAAATTCTACTAACATATAGAGTAAAATCTAACTCCTAACTATAGTTTGTTTAAATTATAATCCTTTCATAGTCTTAAAAATCTAAAAAATGGTTTTGGGTAAAAAATAAAAAAACAAACAAATATAAATACATTTGCTGCATTTGGTAGACACCTTTATCCAGAGTGACTTACATTTTTACACTTGACCAATTGGGTTAGGGCCTTGCTCAGGGGCCCAGGAAAGGCAGCTTGGTGGACCTGGAATTCAAACCCACTGAGCTACTTATACTCTTGTAGCATAAAAAATAGTTTAATAAAGTAAAATGGCACTTTTACCTTCTAAATCCAAGATAATGCAGCTGGGTGCAGGAAAGACCAAACAACGCCAGGGGGAGTTGAATCAGGCTCCTCACCACCCAGTGCATGAACAAAATATTACACCACATTAGAGTACCCTTAAACACTGGCTGTAAACTAAGTTAGAAAGTACACTCCCAAAATTTAAACATTTCCCAAATTTGTCTAACTCCAGAATATTCAGCTCCAAAAATTCACTGTGTGTGAAAGATATTTGGTATCTGATATCAGGGTCATTAAATTGAACTAACATCCTCAGTCCTCACTCAAATAATACCACATAACTGCTATCTATCTCCAGACAGTAGATTAATCAAGAGCTCATTCAGAGTCCTCCTGCTCAAAAAATACTTTTTTCTAATAGAGGGAATCATACGCACAAACCTCCAACCCTGCACCCAAACTGTTCACCAATTACAGTGTGAATATCCCATTTGTGTAATTATGTCAATCTGCTACTTATCACTTTCATCACTGCATACTCACTCTTGTTCACACACCCTCACAGCAAGCAAGTTTGTCAAGCAAACTAGCACTTTGATTTCTGTCAGTTATCATGGGACACTGTTGAATGTTGTGATTAAAAGGTGAAGGTGATGAGAGCAAGCAATGCTGCATACTACATGCTGATTAGCTGTGCGTAAGTGCACTTAAACAGACTGATAAGGGTCTGATTTAGTGTGCTAGGATTTTAAATAAAATGACCGTATTGACATGATAGAGGTGAGGCTAGATAACGAATTCCTGCTTGGAGAAATTAAATCTGATAGGTTTGTGCTGCGCAAAAATAGCCCTCTGCCCCCTTTCCAATTTAACATCTTTTCTACAAAGCAGTGCATCATCTTTAATTAACTTGCTGCTATCAGCAATCTGCACTTTAATAAAAAAGTCAATATTCTCAAGTTAAAGTGGACGTGGTGGTTGTGAGAGGTGGAGTGTTCTTTCCTTTGCATATTTTCTGAAACCATTAGACAGATGTAAGGAGTAAAGTAAAGGAGAACTGATATTAAGGCTAATAATAATAAATATTTATCAAAAGTACAAAAATGGACCTTTATTACAATAGAAAATGATTCAATGCAACACAATGTAAGATGTATTCTAGTGCAAAGGTTAGAAAAATGAAAAGAAATCCAGGTACAGTAGATCAACTTTTTGAGTATCGTTGCTGTTCCGTTATTTTTTGACTAATTTAATGCAAGTTACTTAGATTTAGTTTTTTTTAGATTTAGAGCTTAACTGATACAGTATGAATGGATTTAAACATGGTTAAATTAGTTATGTACTGCTTCAACCACCAGGTGGCGCGCTTGTAAACAGGACGTCTACCTTTTTTAGCTATGGAAAATCCATTTCTATCTACATCATATTATACCCAAGTGTTTATACTTAATTTTTACACTCCTACGATGCCAATGTTTTGTCTCATTTGCTTAAATGCCAATGAAAATTTTCATTTTTAGAATGACTTATTGTGATTTCTATCTGGCGATTGAATGATTTTTAAGACCCCAGTGAAGCAGCTCTAACAGCTCGACTTTGTCGGTTATAATTATGCAGTGCTAACAATCCTAATTGCAAGAGTGAGAGCTCTGAACATGGGAGGATATGACATGAGCCACACTTTCAGCTTTCCCAAGTCAAGTTCACAGCCCAAACACAGCCGGTGTTGGAATACATACCGTACTTTAATTGTAAGCTGTATTATTCTTTATATGATGAACACATGCCATATTGTTTTTTCAGGTGTGATAGTTTGCTGTCTTGGGACATGACACTATAATTATTTAAGGTGGGTGTAAATTAGTGGTAGTTGTGATTTCCTGTCATGCCAGTTTAGGGGGGTATAACTCACTGTTTCTCTTTTGGTGCTAGAATCTTTTTTAATCTTTCATCCAGAATAATGGTGCTCAGCATTTTTTTTTTATTTTTTTATCCTGGGTTCTGGGTTAGTGCTTCCTGAAGCGTTGCTCCAACAGGCTACTATTTCCATTTCACTGGCTTGTCACTGTCCATGGTGCTGAAGTTCATACAAATGACTGGGCTTATGTTTTAAAGGTTTTGGGCATGTTAAGCACAGAAATCCATAAAGGACTCAATCACAGATGTTTTCAGCACAAAATGAATTTATCCCACTGAGTTTGGGACAAAGTCGGATAATAGAACTTCAGCAGGGTTTAACTGTGTAATAAACCCAACCAGTCGTTTTCCTCTCGCTCCTTTTGTCTTTCGCTTCCTCTCTCACTCTGAATCCCAGCTGAGCTGCACCTGCCCACTGAACCGCCCCCCTCTTGCACCTCTTTTCTCCTAACGGAGAGAAGGATAGAATGAGACAGCGAGAAGAGGCTGGATAAACAAGAAGAGAGTGCAGCCTTGCACAGCCTTGCAATCTTCCACGATAGAGGGGGAGGGATAGAGAAAAGTGAAACAGAGAGAACAAGGGAGAGAGAAAGAGGAGGGGGAGGAAAAAAGCCAACCGGGTTCCACTATTCTCTTTCTCTCCTTTTCTCGCTCTACTCTACTTATTTGCCAGGTCTGTCTGGCACAGACAGAGGCTGCGGTCCTCTACAGAAGCTGGACGAGAGATTATTGTAAGGAGGGAATAAGGAGAGCGAAGAGGGGCGAAATTGGCCTCTCATCACTTCTTACGCTTCCTCTGACTTTGTCTTTGCACTTTTATCAGGATCACCATTTTTTCCTCCAGACTACAATATCTTTTTTCTTTCATCTACCACTGCTTCATTTGTGACGTTTCACCTTGTGCTTCCTTCGAGAGGTGCTGTAGTCACAACCAGTAGCAGCCAGCGTGCATGTGTAACTGTGTGGGAGTGTGTGTGTCGTCTGGGGAGGGGGAGAAGCTCTGTGGATGGAGTTAAACGCTGCAGCAATGATCTCGTTGTGTGTGCCACTAGCCACTTCGCTCATCTCTTTCCCCTGGGCTTGAGGGATGCAGCCTCCACTCTATGGCTTGCAGATTGAGGCTTAAGAGTATGCCAGTAAACTCCAGGAGCACTGGGAGAGCGCAGATGAAGACTTCTCTCACTGTTCTCCCTACAGATCTACTGGAATATTGCCCTGGATTCTCCTGTGTGCCAAATTCATTCTTTCTCCTGATGGATTTTTACTTTTGTGCAGAATGTAGAGCTGCTTGTTCTGCTTAAATGCACCATAATGACAATCCCAGATACTTGAAGAATCGTTCAGCCAGGGTGGATTTTACTGTGCTGTTTCTTTGGTGGTCTTTTGCAGACGTTGTCCCCTTGCACGGTAAGAGTATAACAGCATGAGTGAGGACATGAGTTGCCAGGTGTTCTGAGTGTTCCCTGCACTTGTGCTCAGTAAATGGACTGTGGAAGCATGTGTAGAAAAGCAGCGTGTGTGGGGTCCAGTGTGGCTCCTCTTCGCCTGGGCTCCACTCTGCTCCTGCTAACACTGTGCCTGGTCCTCTGGGAGCCGTTCACAGCCATCACCTCAGCAACCACTCTGTCTGAGGGTCAGGAGAACCATTATGAAGCTCAGGACATGCATCATGAGAGATCCCACGCCTCCCTGCGCTCAGGCCACAGTGCGTAGAGTTTCTCTTCATACTCATAAATGCTTGTCTGATTACTCATCATCCTGTGAGAGGGAGAATGACTGCATGAGTATAAGTGGGAATGCAAAGAAATAGAAGTGACCATGCCATTTGCTCTCACTATATAATGATTCACAGAAGAATGAATTCTGTCAAGTTTCTTGAACCCAATTTGTCCCTTATTTTGACCTATACAAATTTTTGTTTGATACCTGATACTACGATTACTGTATGGTTATGTAGACAGCATGTGCAGTAAGTAGATATGTGTGTGTGTGTGTGTGTGTGTGTGTGTGTGTGTGTGTGTGTGTGTGTGTGTGTGTGTGTGTAATGCAGTGCACAGGCCAAATTGAATGTCCAAGGTTCATAAGGGAAGAGACAGGCTTTTAAGAGACTGTTAGACTCCAGGGCATTGAGACTTATTTGTACACTATGCCTGTTATTCCCCACTCCTTTGAAACTCATTTCCAGCATATTGCTATAATATCTCATTTGCTTGCCCTCACAGGGTTTGTGCATACTGTAAAATGGACACCTCCAGCCTTTCGCCTCCTAGTCTGTTGTCGAGCGTGTCGTCGCAACTCGCAGTTTAAAACTCTCAGGCCAATTTACACGCTGTGTGCAGAGGAGCCCGAGCTGTCAGGCTGTGATGCTCTAGGCTTATATAACAGGACCTGGCTGCCTCTCACTATTATTTTAACAGATTGAACTCTGATTAAATAAGAAACATTATTGAGCCCAGGCAAGAATGTGTGAGGAAGTGAAAGTTTGTGATGTGAAAGGAGTCATTCATCATGCTTTCACAGAGATAGTATCTCTGGTTTTCCGTTAATGCTCTTCTCTTTCTTCCTCCTATATCTATCTCTCTGTCTTCTCCTCATTTGGAAAATGTGTGTGACACAGCTGGCATCTGTAATGGCTGGGCGTGCTGAGATCACTGAGCCACATTGCACATGTGTGTCACCCTAGGCAGCGAGGCAGCACATAAAGATCTGATGCTTCTGCCTCTTCACTCTCTCTTAAACATAAACACCCAACACACACACAAAAATACACACACATACACACATACAAACTCAAGAGCCTCTTATATCCACCCTCAATATATACATCGAGGAGCCACTCATTTTACTGATGATAGAAATCCCACACACACTCATATTATTCATTGTCCATATAATCCTCCTAATTTAATCTTCATTTAATCTTAATTTAAACCTCTTACCAACACACACACACACACACACAATAAATTTACCAAATATCAGATTTTAACAGTACAGTATATACACAAAATTCAGCTCTATGCCTACATGCCTGCAACATTTAATGTTAATATTCAGTTCATTCCAAAGCGAAATGCTTCTATTCAATTCTTAAGGCCAAAATAAATTACTTTTCACAACTGATCCGTGCAAGTTTTCCAAATGTTTTTTAACTCTTCGCTCCACTGCTTTGTACAATAAAACGAGCAGTGTAAGCACTGTAAGCGAGTTCTCTCGTCTCTTTAATAACTATTTAAAAGCTACCATTTAAAAGCTATTACTCATATGGTATGTTGTGCACAGCACTGAACCGTGTGTGTGTGTGTGTGTGTGTGTGTGTGTGTGTGTGTGTGTGTGTGTGTGTGTGTGTGTGTGTGTGTGTGTTTGTGTGTGTTTGTGTGATTTCGCGTGAGTTCTCTCTCTTTCTCTCTCAAGTGATTAGATGCAAAGTGAATATGAAAGCAGGAAGCGAGACGAATTATGGCCTTTAACTCTAAGCTCCTACAAAGTGTTTTGATGTTAAAGCTATTTCTTATTCTTATTCTTTTTCTTCCTATTCGTCTCGTTCCCTCCTGATTTGTTTCTCTAGTTCTGCCAAATGAACAAGCCGTACATGTTTCTAATGTTGCCTTGTTAATCACTGTTTAAGCTCCTTATCTAATTTCACATTCCATGGATCAGAAGATAATACATTAATGTATATGTGAAGACAGAGTGGCATCTAAGAGTTTGGATAGCAGGGGTGTAAACCTCAGGCTTTGGTTCATAAGGCACCGATTCAGTATTTGACAAGATTACTTAAGCTGATATGATATGACACAAGATGATTCATGATTCAGAAGAATTGATATTTAACAATACTACCAAGTCAATTGGGATTTCATACAGTATTACTTGTGATTCATTATCAATAATCGATATTTGTATTTGAATTGTAGATAGTAAAAAAAATTTAGATTTAGTTTTAATTCAATATTTGACACAGGATCTGCTATCATATAATACAACACATGTTTTCGATACATAAGGCAACCATTTAATATTTGACAATACCACTGATTTATTAGGTGATTCAGCTATGATAACACAATAAGTATTTCAATTCATAAGAAATTTTTAATTTTAACAAAAACCTTTGAATCTGTTAAAATACAATGCAACAATTTGATCTTACCAAAAGCTCTGACTTTACTAAGATCTGATAATATCTTATTTTTGATTCATAAGGCAACAATTTGAACTTTTACAACAGCTCTTGTTTATGATACCTAAGTCAAAAATTAGATTTAGAAATATCACTGAATCTGCTATGACATTACATCATTTTTGATTCGTGAGGTGATTCAGTGTTTTTGATCTCATTGGATGTCATATTACAAAATAAGTATTTTGATTCATAATAAGAATGATTCTGTATTTGACAACGCCACTGAATCTGCTACAAAACAATATATTTTTTAATTTGTAAGGAACTGATACGATCTTTTATAGCCCTGACATTCTACGAAACATTTTTTCAATTTATGAATCGGTGATTCAATACTTGACAATAACTCTGAATCTGCTATAATACAATAGGATACAATTGTGATTTAATAAAAAAAAATTATATTTGACAATATTACTAAATCTTCTATGGAATAATGCAGCAATTCACTATTATTGCATACCACTGAATATGTTACTATATCGTATAATTTGAATTTATAAGGCGATATCTTTGAAACTGCTACAGTAGGATCTGGTACAGTTTAGTCATTTCCAATCAACATGTGCTGAAGGTTGTTCAGAATAAGTGGCAGGATGGTGGCTGGTGCCAGCTTATATATACAATCAGTCATTTTAATAAAGTGTTGCAGTATAAAGCACTTTTGTTTATCTGCTTAACCTAACTGACAAGTACACCGAAGACTAATCAGGTAGTAGAAGTGTGTAAACAAATATTATGTCATGCTTTCAATGAACACAATACAGCTAATCCTAGATTCACTGATGTTTACAAGACATACAGCACTAGTATACTTTTACATAAAATACTACTGGATAAAAAGTAACATTGTCATCATCCAGGCTACTAAACATATACGATTATTAGCTATACTTACTCTCCATATACAGCACAGTGTATTGTTGTTGAGTATTTCTCCACACATGAACGTAGATCAGGAAGAAAAATTGAATATCAGAGTTATAAGGATATAAGAATAAATTTTCCTGCTTGGAGGAGTTTACTCTTTATTGTCCTGTCTCTGTGGTTAAGGTGAGATGTGTGTGAGTTTTATATGTGTGTGTTCATGTGTCTTGTATGAGTTTGAATGCAGGTGTGTGTTTTATATGAGTGTGTTCATGAGTGTACATATAGCATGTGGGATACATGATATAGTCACATGACATGCTGACTCTCAAACCCTGTCCCACTCTCCCAGAAGGAGCGAAGGAGTGAAAGAATTGAAAAAAGTATGTGTGAGAGAAAGTGTGTGTGTGTGTGTGTGTGTGTGTGTGTGTGTGTGTGTGTGTGTGTGTGTGTGTGTGTGTGTGTGTGAGTGTGTGTCTGTGAGGGGGGAAGGCAAGAGATCCTCAGCTGTGAGGAGTTGTGGTGTGTAATCTAAACTCAGTGAGGCCGAAACCCCAGAGAGATTTCTCATCCTGTCACTGTAACTCACACTCGCTGAGCTTAGAAAATCTCAAAGCATGAGATAATTACAAACACTAATACACAAACACACACATTTTTCTTTTAAAGTAATATGTAATTTCATTAGGGAATTTTATGAAGAAAAATATTTCTTTCTTTCTTTCTCTCTCTCTCTTTCTTTCTCTCTCTCTCTCAATCTCTCTCAATCTCTCTCTCTCTCTTTTTCTTACTTTCTTTCTCTCTCTCAATTTTTCACAGCTCTTTGTTTTCTTTGGGCTCCAGCCAGGCTCATTAAAGAAAAAGAAAAAACCTATAGCCAAGCAAAACAGCAGCTGCTATAAAGTGTCACAACCGGCAGCCCAGAATAACAGTCATGGCCTAATTGGCCCTGGAAAGGTCAGCAGGGGAGAGAGAGGAGCTCTGCTCCTGACCACAAACCCCTCAGCTGCTTTTAATGCTAGAGAGCAGAGAGGAGAAAAAGCTGTCTTTATCACATGGGGAGATCTGAGCTCACTCTGGCCGGGCTGTGTTATCATCCTGCTTTGTCTGTGTGTGTGTGTGTGTGTGTGTGTGTGTGTGTGTGTGTGTGTGTGTGTGTGTGTGTGTGTGTGTGTGTGTGTGTGATGTCTAATTCCACTGAGACAGTGTGTGTCTTGAGCAGAGTAACAATGGACCTGACAAAGCAGTGTATTGCTATAGATACTGTAGAATGTATGTTTACAAAATGAGCTTCATATCAGAACCTCCAGCACAACCGGGAGACGATAGGAACTAGCATTTCCACGTGAGGTAATTGTGAATGTTCACCAACATATGTGACGTACAGGGAAAATTCTTCAAATGGTGAAACTTGAATAGTTCTTAATCTGTATGAGGATCACACACTTAGCTTTTAGACATCAAGTGTCACAGGGCTGTTTTTACTACTCTGATGTTTATTTAATATACATGACATATGAGTTGCTTATGCAGGAGCACAGCTCAGGAATGGAAAACATTTCCACATTATTTTAAATGTTTTAATTAATACACAATGAACTGTTTCCACTAGCTATTTCATTCAGCCTAAGTGTCCAGACCCTCTGTACATGTATGATGTTCATGCACCTGCCTACAGAACTCTTGAAGTCTAGCTGACGTTAAGAGGCTGAAGTCAGCAAACCTTCCCTACAGTGTGCTTAAGTGTTTGAGTGTGCTGGCAGGATTATTGCAGTAAGGAAAAAAGCCCATCACGCTCTGTGCCTGCAGGTCGTAAACACGACGGTTTATTTTAAACCATCACCTCAAGTCGATGACCAGCCAGGCAGTGAGAGACAGGAGTCAGATTTACGAGTGTCCTGCAAACTCTTTATGCTGATGATCATAGTCAGCAAGCACACACAAATACACTCTCTCTCTCTCTCTCTCTCTCTCTCTCTCTCACACACACACACACACACACACACACACACACACACACACACACACACACACACACACGTACCTCGGGTGGCCAGTGTTTCGCTCAGGCTGCTGTCTGTAATTACCCAGTTGGTCTGAATTTCTCAGGCGTCAGTCTGATAATTGGAGCTGCAGTAATTCCCTTTTTAATGGCCTGTATATTATTGTGGAAGCATCAGTTTTGTATGTTGTTTATTGAAAGTTTAATAAACCGAATTTTAAAAAAAGGCACAATAGTAATAAACAACATAGTAATATTTGATATATTTAGCAAATTTGCATGTCTACCACATTTACAGGCGTATACTAATAAACACACTATTTGTACTGCTATAGGTGTGGTATATCTGTCTTAACACATGCATTAACATGCCTAAGTTACCCAGTGTGTTACATCTAACACTAACACAACTTTATTACGGTATTTAGTATGCTTTGATTAGTTTTAGTTGTCCAAATGAACTTGGTACAGTATTTAGGGGTCTTGAGTATTTTTAGTTTAGCATTTTCTTGATTATAAAACCAAATGTCCCCAGAAGATTAACACTGTCATGTGTTCTTGTCATCATGGAGACTCCTGACAAAGCACTCCAGTGGAAATAAAATCTCTTGTCAGCAGACTTAGCTAAAAAATGCATTACAGTAGATTTGTTTTACAATGTCCTCTTACTTCCTTACGTTCATCAGACAGACTTCTCATTATGTCACTATCGAGTACTTTCGATTTTACACTAAAACATATACGAACAAGCTGCACATAAATTGCTCGGCTTTTATATTTCTGCCATTCACATGTAGAGAATAATCATTTGTTCATATAGATTCTGGCCACCCGGTACAGAAGTGGTGTTATAGAGTGTAATATTAGCTTGTTCGAGTCTCTACGCCTCTGGCAACAGAAAAAAAAGGTTTCTTAATTTAATTTTTCAGCACGTAAAACATATTAGGTTTATGATGGGATTCTGGAGGGCCAGGTAATATCTGTCTCATTAGAGTATTGCTCCAAGGCACTAACACACTGTCCTCATTTCTCTCTTTTTCTCCTTCTCACATTTCTGGTTCTCACGTCTACTTCTTGTGATTGACCTTTGAGTGTTTTTGAAACGTTTCTCCACAACTAGGGGTCTTTGATAAGCTTTGGACCCAGCTGCGTAGCTGCTCAAGATGGTGGGACGTATTTAAGAGTCTAATGGTTTGGTTTGCACAGAGTCCATGCTTCATTTAACAGCTTCAGAAAATGGACTTCAGAAAAGAGCCTTAACCCCATTAGACTTCAATAGACACCAATGGGCTTCTAAACCAACTCTGGCATAAGGGTGAAAATTTAACAGAGGAGGAAAAAGAAGAGATAATTTACGCTCGCTGCAGTGGAGCAGCGCTATCAAATGAATAGACTCAATTGGACTTTGTATTTTGGTTCAGCCAAGTTCTACTTTTAATGAAGGAATAACAAACATCTAGGATTCCAAATGGCATGACGGTATATTTAATGAATGCTAAACCGGTATATACTGTATACTTTATAATAATCCTTGAAGTATGAATCATGCAAGAACTATAATCTACATGTCATTTTAATTAAATTCCCTCAAGGATTTGTACACAAATTTTTTGTACACTTTAACCCTCAAAATGTGTTCTGCGTTGATCATAAATCCAAGAAGGATGCAGTAAGAATATAACACACTGACCTTAAGCTGGATTTATCTAGAACAGGAGTTATTATTAAAATAAAGTATATGTTAATGATATAACTATCATAAATAGCTATTTTTCTGGTTTGTTGCTGCCAGTTAGGAAGAGGATTTGTGGGGAAATATTAATATTAATATATTAATTTCTGATACATCAAAGAATAAAAAAACATGTAAAGTGACAAGCTATGTAGCTGTTGCTAACAGCTAACAGAGCTAACAGTAGTTTTGCCCAGAGGCAATAGATGTAGTGTTGTCTGTAAACTTACTGAAATGTAAAATTGTCTGAGTAAGATATCCAAGTATTTTGGAAAGAAAAACAACATAATAACCTAATCATTGTGACAGATTTTTCCTCATCTGTAACTGGTTGACTCTAGGTAGCAATCTTTCCTCGTGTTGCTAGGTTATTCATTGTGATACTATCACCACCATTTTTATGAGGAGAGAGGTTTATTTGTCATATTTAAACAGGGAATGTTTTCTCCTTGCATCCCTGCTCCAAAATGAACCATAACTATGGTTATTAAAATGTTGGTGCTTAAACACTGTGTACTCTACAGAGCTTTGGAGCAGGGTTTAGTACTGTATGCACAGACATCATTTCACAGCATCTATAATTAATTAGCATCTACTTTTAAGTGTGTTTGCATACAGATCTGACACCTGAGCCTCATTAACAAGCAAAGCTCCTGTTTTCCTTTAAAATGAAGAAGGCTGTTTCTGTCTGAGTGCTGTTTCTGGTCTCAGTGAAGAAAATGTGGTTTTCTGTGTGTGTGTGTGTGTGTGTGTGTGTGTGTGTGTGTGTGTGTGTGTGTGTGTGTGTGTGTGTGTGTGTGTGTGTGTGTGTGTGTGGATGTGTGTGTGGATGTGCAAGAGACCCTGAGGGTGTTTTTGTGGTTGGGGATATGGGCTGAATGCTGACATGGTGTGAAAGGGTCTCATTGAAATGCACACAGTCTTTCTGAAAAACAGAGAGTCAACACAAAGGGAGATGGAGCAAGAGGGAATAAGTAAAGAAGCGTATTAGGAAATATGACCATCTAGGCCTTAAAACCTGTTGTTATGGCGGCTTTACTGCAGGATGTTAGCACTGCGGAGAGCATCAGAGCGCTTCTGGTTGATCTAGAGCTGGGCTGCACAGCTGTTCCTCCTGCTGCAGAGGAGGCACTGAGTTGAAATGCATCTCACATCCCACAGCTCTAGCCTAACTAGCGGTTTATTCTGTGTTTTTGCCCCGAAGCACCTGGCATGTCATGATTTTTACACATGCTTATTACTATGGAAGTCACGGTGGATGAGAAGATCTGGTGCAGGCACTGGACTAATGAGATCAACTCCATTAACAGTAATATACATCATCAGGCTCGAATGCAGCTCCCGCTTTTAATCTCATGCTCTCTCTCAAACCACTCCATGTCTAGCTATGTCTCTCTTTCTGCCTTTTTCAAATATGCTCCATTTTCCTGATTCGCTCTCTGTGAGAATCACTGAGAGAATCAGAGGCTCAGTGGCCTGTCTACATTTGACACTATAATTAGCTCCATCAGGCCATGGCTTGTACTGAGCAGAAATAGCTGTCTGATCCAAATCTGTGAGTGTGTGTATGTGTATGTGTGTTTATTCACCTCACTCGGATTAAATGCATATTAAAACAGTGCACCGGACCACTTCAGGGACCAGATTGATTGTCCAGTATGTTGGCGAGTACGGAGGGCAGCTTAAATTAGAACTGTGAATGCTCAATCAGCTCAGTGATTTAGGTATGGTGTGTGTTTGTGTGTATATGTGTGTGTGTGTGTGTGTGTGTGTGTGTGTGTGTGTGTGTGTGTGTGTGTGTGTGTGTGTGTGTGTGTGTGCGTGTGTGTGCGTGTGTGTGCGTGTGTGTGTGCGTGTGCGTGTGCGTGTGTGTGTGCGTGTGTGTGTGTGTGTGTGTGTGTGTGTGTGTTCACACAACCAGACCACATCTTGTCACAGTCATTGCAAACATGCAGGTGTTCCCAAGTGGCACCGACACCATGAGGGTCACACAAGGCCTGTAATTATTCCAATCAGGAAACAGCAGGGGCTGTCTGACCCACTGATGGACTCATCAAGATACTCCCACACTCTGGGCTTTAAAACTGTAATGTGCTGTAAAACACAAATGCACACACACACACACACACACACACACACACACACACACACACACACACACACACACACACACACACACACACAAAGGCTACAAAGAGCTTTTTACAGTAACACACAGCACATGCACTCAGGCTGTCAGAATGAATAATTT